>NC_134476.1:34466626-34624126 GCF_964194025.1 Convolutriloba macropyga
AGACTCCAATTACACTCGAGAAGTCATTTAATTATTTTGCAGGTCTGCAACAATTGCAGGTAAGTTTATTATAAAGTGCAGGTAAATTTATTATAAATTGCAGGTAAATTTACATAGATACTGCAAGTAAATTGTTTTTTAATGCAACTGACCTAGTGTTTGACCCGGACGTAGTCTTCCCTCCTTTCGGAGTAGTCCTCCCTCCTGGAGTAGGCACAGCTCTACGTAGCGGGTACTCCAGGCACCTGATTCTACCTCAGCAGAATCAAAGACAACACTACGGATGCCTGTCCGGACTGCGGTTCCGCGCCTCATAATACAGAACATCTTTTCAAATGCCCAAGGAAACCTAACAGGCTAGATGTTCGGTCACTTTGGGATAAACCAGTTCCAGTAGCCACGTTTGTCGGTCTACAAACCAGGATTTATTCCTCACTCCCTCACGGCTACAAGAACAACAACCTAGTGTTTGACCGCAAAATTATCGTAATATTCGAGGCCAGACTTGAAGGTGATACGGTACAAAATCAACAGGCAAGGAACTTGACAAAATCACGATAGATTGCTCCAACGAAAACAGTCCTATTCAGATCAAAGTTCTTACTCCTGCGGGCTTAGGCAGCAATCAACGTCGTTTTCTGGTTATTTCCAGTGAACTATCAAAGAGATTAGCCAGATCGCTACGCCACAGCTGTAAGAATGAAATGAGTAAAACTGCCTCGTTTTTTTTCTCTGAGATATAGCGAAAATAAAAGACCAAAAACAGAGAAAGCAACCCTATACTGAGAAAAAACAATGCCGTCGTTCATGAGCTTGATGCGATTTTCGACACGCAAGTCAAAAGAAATAAACCAAATTTTCAAGAAGTCTCCTTCAATCCTGCTCTGACAACGGCAGATAGAACTTAATAACTATACCTCTGCGATCAAAACGTGCAAGGGAAAGCAATAATTAGGGAAATTATACAAGACACGGTGTGGCAGTGTGTATGAAGAAACGTGGCGTTCAGTTAAGAAAAAATCCTATAAACTGTCTCAATTTTATTACTGTATGCCAAATTTACTCTCTTTTGCACAAGTGTGGCCACTGATCACTATCTTTCTATTGACTCTAAACCGATTGATTGTTTGACAGAAACTTGGCCAGTCGAATCAACTCATGATATTTTTTTTTCTGGAACACAGTTCACAGTTGTTCTTCGATTCCATCGGGTTTCTGAAACAACGGCCGGATTCTTTAGCACCATTCGCTCTCTCGGTTTGCTTTATGAAGTAGGTCTATCTGTTTGTTCTTTTGACAAGCATGGAAAAAATCAACTAAATGGACTGATTTGGTATTATCGTGTAACGAATAAATTCTCTGAAAAAATTTTTTCTAAAACTTTTGCACAAAAAGTCAGCTATAAATCGATTGAACAACGCGACAGGCTTTCTAATCAAACCGCACATAGAATTCTGCGCAAAATAAATAGATCGGGCAAAAATGACTGAAAAAAAAATCCCAATTGAGCATATAGTTCCTCCTCAGAACAAGTGGATCCACTCGTTCTGATCAGGAACTATATGCTCAACTGCATATATACTGAATTTTATTTTTCAGTCGTTTTTGTCCTATCTATTTATTTTGCGCAAAATCTATGAGTGGTTTTATTAGAAAGCCTGTCGCGTTGTAGAACCGAATTAACAGACTCTTTGTGCAAAAGTTTTAGAAAAATCTTTTCTGTTAATATTGAATATAGAACTGAAGATAGCCGAATAACTCAGAAGTCTTGAAAAATCTTTCAAGACCTCTGATTTATTCAGCTATCTTCAATTCTATATTCCAATAATGACAAGTTTCGAATGTCGTCTTACAAAACTTTACCTGTCAAGTGTCATATCAATAATCAGTATTAACGTTTGATTCAAATTGCATACTATTGGTACTACCTTAATTTTTGGTACTACCTTAATATTGGCACTACCTTAATATTAGTTTATTATTGGAACTACCTTAATTCAGCTTCTTTGTGAAATGCGTTGGAAGTAATCTTTCATTAGAAATCGCATACCTGAGTTAGCAAACATGCAAATACTGTCAAATCAATTTTGGATTGAGTATGTAGTGAAGGATTAGCCAATTACTGCCCCGCAAGCTTGTTTTTTTTCTGTTATTCAATTTAAACATTTTCGGTTTGCTGTGAAACCTCTCGGACGTCTGATTGCTGTTTCTTATGACCACAATTTTCATACTCTCTCGGTAAATTTATATGCTAGCTCTCAGTTTTTCCTCAGAACAAAATATTTCACAGGTTGCAGTGTAAAAAATTTTGTCAATTGCATTCTCAAACAGTATGTCAGTTATTCATATGTCCAATAATGCTCGTAGTGCAGACAAATTCCGACTCCGCTAACTCAATCAAATAAGAGTCAAAATTATAACAAAGTAGCTACTATACTGAAACAAGACCGAGATTCACAAAAAACTCAGCGTCAATAAACAGAACGTGAATTGTCAAAAACATGCAGTAAAAAAAATTCCCCCAAAGTAATTCACAGAAAAGACTTTGTAGTTGAGGCACAAGAGGCAAAAACGGGTACAAAAAAACAACGCATTTCAAACATATTATATGAGCAGAATCAATAATTAACGATACCTTGAGAACTCTGTTCTGTTTTCACCCAACCGCTGAATACTTGACTAAATAATTAAAGGACTGCTAAAATTGCTTTATAGAATGAGATAATCTAACAATTTTATACTTTAGTTAAGCTGTATCTATTTATTGTAAGGAATCGCTATATCTGAGCACAAACAATAGATAATCACGGGACGACAACTGATTAACTAGCCATATATTTCATTTGTTGTATTTTAATTCAAACCAATCAGATTAGTTGACCAAAATTAAGCATTCGGCTCTGATTCTCTCTTTTTCTCATTCGGCTCCGCGCCCGTTTGGCTCTGATGCCTAGCACATTCATGTTGAATGAATCGTTCCATAAGTATTAGTTCCTGGGCAAATGGTCACAAAGGCATTTAAAAAATATATATAACAACGCCAGTCATAAATGATTCTGGATGTCGAAACAAAACATTTTTTGAAACGGCTTCAATAAATGTTCATCGAGTAGTTTCTTCAACTAAACGTAAGTGTAAACTGCGCTATGCAAATGGAACAAAAAATGAACGGCCAGACAAAAGGCTCATTCGCAAGATCAGTCAAAAATTTTAAGTTCAAAATTTCAAGACATGACTGAGCCACAATGAGGTTTATATTTAGAAAACCAATCAAAATAGCAAAATAGAAAATCAATCAAAATAACAAAATAGCAAAAACAAACTCCCGTTTAAATAATTTCCTACAAAATCTGCATATTTGAGTTTATTCTTTTTCTCGAGAGGCTATCACAAATCTTCACCAGAACGCAAACTTTACCATTACGCAACCAATCATCACGATGTGAAACCTCTCGGATGTCTGATTGCTGTTTCTTATGACCACACTTTTCCTACTCTCTCGGTAATTTTATAAGCTAGCTCTGTTTTTCGTCAGAAAAAAATATTTCCAGCAAGTTGCAGTAAAAAACAGTTTGTCAATTGTATTCTCAAACAGTATGTCAGTTATTCATATGTCCAATAATGCTCGTAGAGCAGCCAAATTTGAATCAGACTGCTAACTAAATCAAATAAGAGTCAAAAATATCATCAAGTAGCTACTATACTGAAACAAGGCTGAGATTGCCACCCAGCTCTGCGTCTATAAGCAGAACACGAATCGTCAATAACATGCAGTAAAAAATTCCCCCGAAGTAATTCACAGAAAAGACTGAAGTTGAGGCACAAGAGGCAAAAACGGGTACAAAAAAACAATGCATTTCAAACATATTATATGAGCAGAATCAATCATTAACGATGCCTTGAGAACTCTGTTCTGTTTTCACCCGACTCGTCGGTGGGGGAACCGTATGCTCTGCTGGGTGTTTACTTGTACTCATTTTTGACCGATCGATAGATTTCACACAGTGCTATCATTAAAAACCCGTCGCTCGTAAGTTAGTTTAACAGGAGGTTTTACCAAAATTAATTTCAAGGAGCTATTGAGGTTGGATTTTTTTACCAATAGCCGGTTTCTCAAATTTAGTCATTCTTTCATTTTTATGAGACCCTATGGAGTAGATTTCCTTTCTTTTAGCGGCAATCCTCAAGATAAAACCATAACAGCAAAAACAAAAACCGAGAAAGGCAATATGGAGAAAAAACAGTAAAAATAACAAGAAAAACCGGTCTCTCTTTATACAAACCGGCCATTCATCTCTGCAAAGTGTCTCATCTCTGCAGAGATAATAACAGTATACCGCTAGTGCAAAAAGTGCTTAAACAATTCTTCTGTAACAATAAAACGATAAAGTGTTGTCAAAATCCCAAAGAAACTAATACAAGCCAAAACTTGACCTACATGGATCACCTTTCTGAAGCAATAAAAATGAAATAGAAACTAATCAAATCAAATGGAGATAGAAACAACTTTAAAAATGAGAGCAGCCAAAAAACTCGTATGCCGTAAAAAAATGAAAAAGAAGACAAAATTGCCAACAATTGTGTTTAAAAAAGCAAATAAACAGCATATCTCGAAATGGCATCATTAAATATGTAATGATGCTCATCAAAGATTCGGAAAGTGGCCAAAAATGCTTCCCAAGGTGGATTTAAAACTTGAAGAAAACATTTTCACTTGAAAATTCAAAGCCAAAAATAAAGACTTCATTGAAAAAGCTGCGCTTTTGGCAACTGTTTGTTTCACCCTCTTAGAATTAAGGACGCACATATCCATACTACTTTTCTCACTGTACTCTGATTCTGACTATTGTCCGGCAGCTTGACCACAAAGAATATTCACAATTGCAGAATTTCCTCTTTAACTGACAATCGACCGAAAAAAATGAGATCAAAATAGTTCGTCCCTATCGTAGGCCCAGGGGCTCAACTCTCACTCCGCGGCTATTAAAAACAATAAAATTTCCTCCAATAGTCAGGTCCAGTTGTCATCCCACAGCAAAAACTAAATTGAAAGAGGAAAACAATTTCCGAAAAAATCAAAATGGAGCTGACAGAAGCGTCATCAGGACCAACAAGTAAAGCATCATCAGATGATGATATATTGACCGATGAATATTTGACTAATTAACAATTTGATAATCCAACAATTTTAGTCTAGTTAAGCTGTATCTATTTATTGTAAGGACTCGCTATATCTATATTTAGATGGATTGTGGCCAAGGAGGGGCTGAGTGGAGCGCAACCTGAGCACAGACCATAGATAATCAGAGGACAACAACGGATTAACTAGCCATTTATTTCATTTGTTGTATTTTAATTTAAACCAATCCAATTAGTTGACCAATCAAAATTAAGCATTCGGCTGTGATTCTCTCTTTTTCTCATTCGTCTCCGCGCCCATTCGGCTCTGAAGCCTAGCACATTCATGTTGAATGAATCGTTCCACACGCATTAGATCCTGGGCAAATGGTCACAAAGGCTTTTAAAATAAAATATATAACAACGCCGGTCATAAATGATTCTAGATGTCGAAACAAAACAGTTTGCCAAACAGTTTCATTAAATTTTCATCAAGTAGTTTTTCAACTAAACGTAAATGTGAACTGCGCTAAGCAAATGGAACAAAAAATGAACGGCCAGACAAAAGGCTCATTCGCAAGATCAGTCAAAAATTTTAAGTTCAAAATTTCAAGACATGACTTAACCACAATGAGGTTTAGATTTAGAAAGTCAATCAAAATAGCAAAAACAAACTCTCTCGTTTAAATAATTTGTTACAAAATCTGCATATTTGCGTTAATTCTTTTTCTCGAGAGGCTATCACAAATCTTCACCAGAACGCAAAGTTTACCATTACGCAACCAATCATCACGATTTTGACAAATTTTCTTTACTTGTATAAACTGTGGCCAGCCATAACCTTTGCCACTATCACTGAATTTATGGGCCAATTCCCTTCGAACGGACTTACTGTCACATTTCCAGTTGTGAAGAATGAACCGGTAGCGAAGTTCGTGCTCTGGATATTGAAAATCCCGAGATAATGGTTTCATGTGAAGATAGAGCGATAGCGAATTTTTCTCGTGTAAACAACAACTGACAGCGAACTTGAAAAACTGGTATATCAGCGTATATGGAGAGAAGCAAACTTTCACAGAATTACAGGAAGATAAGATGTCGGAAACATCGATCATAAAGCAAAGATTGTGCGACTCTAAGACAGAGATGATTTCTAATTTATCTTTCTTCAATATCTTCAACAACTTGGACACTATCGAGTAATCCCTGTCAACTAATTCGCCATTTCCAATCTTTGCTAGTATTTGCAGGTCGTTATTTGAGAATGCCGAATTAGCAACCTGCAGCAAAAACTCCATAAGTTTCTTTTGAGCCTCATACTTCCTCAACATTTTCTTGCAGTCTGCAACTTCAGTAGACGCAATTTTTAAATTTGTAGCAATCAAATCTTCTTTGCCGTGCAACAAAGGCAGACGTCCCAACGCATCGCTCACCAAAGAAGAAAGCACGTATTTCATCAACTTCAAATTACAACCTTTATGGTTCAATTCAATGCAGTCCTTGCAAACTGCCTCGTTGCAATCATTACACCAGTGATAGCACTCTTTGTTCAAGTGTTGATCACACGGTGGATACTTTTCATTACTGTCGCTGAGGCTGAGACGCTCAAACTTCAATTTTCTCATATTTTCAAACGCTTCCCTCATTCCATACATCGGAGTCAAATCGTCAATCGACACCATATGCTCTGCACTACAAATTGCGCATTTGATTTTCCCAAAATCGTTGCACATTCTAGTTAAACATCGCTTCGAGGGTCCACAAAACATATGTCCACAAGGCAATAATCGAGGATCCCAGAACACTTGATAGCAAATTGAGCATTCGAACTCTTTCAAATCATTCGCAGGAAGCCCACCAGTTGCCATAGCAAACAAATGAAAATTTCAAAATAAACAATCTAGAATATGAAAAAGGGGAATGATGTTTTCATCATCTATACAAAATTCTTAAAGCAGCCATACAACTGCTTGATAGAACTGAAACGCAAATAAGAAGTACAAGAAGCGCGGATGTTTCCCTGTCAAAAAAAGATAGCAAAAGTGCGTGACGTATTTGTAGATTTCAACGATAGCAATCCTTAGTTCGTACCCCAATGAAAAACAATGATGCTACCTGAAAAATCACGATTAATAATAATAAATTGTTCTCAGATACTGTAAATACAATTTTTGTATCTAAATGTATCTGAAAGGACGCCAAAAAGGCATTAAGCCTGTCAAGTGGTGCCTAAGAGCAAATTATTTCTTTATGGGTTGTATGATTTTCTTTACCTCCAACACCCATCCCCCGAACTAAATCAAAAGTTTAAAACTGAACTGGAAAAAACACAATTCATCTTTGATTTTAATACAGAAACAAAAAAAAACATCAATAGAGCGAAGTCTTACCAAAAAGCCTTTATGAGTTCCTCATTGTCACAAATATAATTATCTTTCAGATCATGAAGTAGATGCGGCAGTTGTTTGGATTTACAATGAACAATTTTTAAAACAATGCTGACATCCCATTTCACTAAAACATTAAACAGTTTGCGTAAGCGCCACTTAAGAATTTTGCTCTCTTGCTTAGTGCCTTTTGACCTACTTTTAATTGTTTTGATTCTTTTTGAATCATTAGTAATAACTTCTATTTCATCTTTGGAAAGGACATCATTTAACTCTGTGTTATGTTGTTCATTTCTTATAATTTTGCTCAGACACTTCATCAGTTCATAAACATGCAGTTCACGTATTGATAGTAAACGATGTTTTTGTCTTATGTTGTTAATTGAGTTAAACTTTTTAATACCAAAGAGTATTCTCCACATCAGTATTTGTATTTTTTCAAGCGACAAAAGATCTGTTTTATTAGCAGAGCCATAAATCATAACTCCATATTGGAAAACCGGTTGTATGTAGATCTTGTATAAATGCAGCACTCGTTTTTGACTTACGAACTGTCTGAAAAATTGTAGTGGTTGAATGTTGCCAAAAATTTTTTTTTGTACGAACTTAACATGTTCTTTAAAAGTTAGGTTCATATCAATATGTAACCCCAAATACTTGACACATTGTGCATAGGCAATAGTCACATCGTTGAAAGAAAAGTTGGCCCTATTAGTTAGCAATGGAGAGCTTGGGGTCAACAAGTACGTTTTTTGCTGATTTATCGTTAGTTTATTTTCACCAAGCCACTTCTCAATTTTGGTTAGATCTTGTTGTACGCAATCAATGTTTTTGTTATCGTAACTACAATGCAAACAGGTGTCATCAGCAAAAAGAGTGACCTTAAGAGTATGGCAGACTTTCGGCATGTCATTTATATATAAAAGGAACAAAATGGGTCCTAACACTGAGCCTTGTGGAACCCCACAGTTTATTGCTAAAACTCTAGAGTTTAGGCTGTTGTGTAGCACAAACTGCTTTCGGTCAGTAAGGTAGGAATTAATTAATTCCATAACATGGCCTCTAAGACCATAAAGTTCACACTTTTTTAACAACAGGTTGTGATCTACGGTATCAAAAGCGTTTTTTAGATCCAAAAATGCGCAACAGCTTTTTGTACTAGTGATTTTGTCTGACCTTAAGCTATCTATCACAATTGCTATAGCGTCCACTGTACTTCTTTTATTACGAAAGCCAAACTGTTGATCTGTAAAGACGCTGTTTTGGTCCAGAAAATCTACTATTCTCGACTTGAGAATTTTTTCAAAAACTTTTCCTACAGTAGGTAATAAGGAAATAGGTCTGTAATTAGAACAAACGCTCTTGTCTCCGGACTTGTGTATAGGAACAACTTTGGCTGTTTTCAAACAGTTTGGGTAAATGCCGTCTGCAATTGATCGGTTTATTAAGTCAGTCAAAAGGGGTGCTATGGTGCATTTTACTGCTTTAAGGAATTTGTTGCTGATTCCATACTGGTCCTCAGAGATTTTGTTTGATAATTTATCTATAATACACTCTATTTCCTTTTCATTAGTGCCAAGAAGTAACATAGTTGCTGGTACTTTGTCAATAAGGGAGAAAATTGGACTAGAGTCAAACTTACTGTTTAAGTCAGATCCTATTGTGCTGAAGAAAGTATTGAACACTTCACAATTTGAGCTAAGGTCATTATCATTGAGACTTGCAGTTGAGGGTTTCAGACTTTTCATTGTTTTGTAAAAGTTTTTATTCCCTTGTTCATCCTTGCAGGAGAGATATACATCAAAGTACTTCCTTTTAGTCTGTCTTATAACTGCTTTGGCTTTGTTTCGCTGCTGCTTGAACTTTAACCAATTTTCTTGTGTTTTACATTGAATGTATTCCTGATAAAGCTTTTTCTTGCGCTGACATTCTTTTTTAACCTTATTATCCACCCAACATTTTTTCGGTCTCTTAGTAGATTTTTTGTTTCTTTCGGAACATATTTGTTCAAAACTTGAGCAAGAATCTCAAAAAACTTTGTGAACGCTACCTCACTTGTTCCAAACGTAAAAATTTTAGCATTCTTTACTAATTCATGTTGTAAAACAAAATTCATTTTTAACAGTGTTTGTTCATTTTTTAGTTTTTTCCAACACCTATAGCTGCATTTTTCGTTATGGTCAATGTTGCACATCTCAATCTGTGTATTCCGAGTTCATACTTTCTAACTCAAAGAGTCTTAACGTGCTTTTAAGCACTTCGGATGAACTACTGCTACGAAGCAAGTCTATATTGAAGTCCCCACAAACCAAGTGTTTCTGACCCAAGGTTATGTTTAAGTTGAGTATGTATTCTGTCAGCTGGTTTAACAGAAAACCACATTTTGTAGAAGGCGGTTTGTACACAACTGTTAAAAATGTGAACGGATGCAAAAAAATTGTAAGAATCTGCAATTCATTCAGCTCAAGCTTTGCAACAATTTTATAGGCAAGATTTTTCCTAACATAAAATGCAACACCCCCACCTCTTTTCTCCCTGTTAGCGACTACCTAATTTTGATAGTTTTTTAAAGAAAAATAATTATGAGTGGGGCTTTTTGAAAGCCAAGTTTCAGTAAGTGCTATAACTTCGGGTTCAGATGTCTCGGCTAGGAAAGCTTTAAGTTCAGAAAAGTTCTTAGTAATCGATCGAATATTCTGCAGAAGTAATCGCATTAGTATACTGATTGCGTTGCAGCCTCATTCATCTGGTCTTAAGAACACACGCAATGAGAAAAACAGTTAAAAAAAATGCAAGTTTTTGAATTTTTGATGTCACCACGTTTTTCCTCCGCTTTTTTGGAGTTATTACGCAGCTTTCACGATGTGCTAATTTGGAAGGTTATTGTAAATGGTATAATTATGTACAGAATCTAAAAATGTCCGCGGAAATCACAGACACTCAGTTCCTTACCCTTATGGATAAGCAGTCGCGAGAATCACAACCACTTTTAATTTTAAACCTAATAAGAGTCCGCGAAAATCACAGACACTAGGTTACTGAAGCTTCTGACTAAGCAGTCGCGGAAATCACAACTACTTAAATAAAAATCTACTAAGAATCCGCGGAAATCACAGATTCTTTGTTGTTTTCATACATAATTTCGTAGTCGCGAATATCACAACTAATCTTTTTTATGTAAAAAGCTTATAGGAGTGTCCGCGGAAATCACAGACACCCGACTGCCAACAAAACAAGTGACTTTTTTTTAATTATAAAAAATTTCTTCGCAATCCGAATTTATTAAAAAAGGCACAAAAGAAAAAAAAACTTAAAGAAAGTAATACAAGACCAACAAAATGAGCACCCGCCCGCCCCCTTGAATACCTGGAGCTTTACACGACACAAAATACTTTTAAAAAAAACACCAATGTCAAATTTGCTCTTAGTTTCACGTAATACACAAAACAAAATTCAAACAATCTTGTCCGTTTGATTGAGTTTCTTTCCATAGACGTTTACTTTGTCTTTTTCTGGTCCGGCGTTAGATCCGATTTCTCAGTATCGCGATCTCTCTTTTGCCCCACATAAGATCCGGTAGCAAATTGCTTGCGCACAACTGGGTTCCTCATGTTCCTCATGGCATTAAATCTCATGATCGTTATTGTCAGTTCGAATATCATCAATTTGTTTCGACATATTAGCGATAGTGGTTCAGCACCAAATAACAATTCTCAATTGTGATAAAAAATTTCAAAAAAGCAAAAAAACTCACCTCATTACTGCTCATATTATCCTGTCCTTTTAAACTTGAACGGGCATGAACGAACTGCTCACTACTTTTTTTTGACGAGCTTTTACTTTCTATTGCAGTGCAGACGAACATAGGCAATATTAATCTGAGGCTGTGTGTTTAAAATTAAAATAAACAAGGAGGTTCGATAATGTGCGTTTGCACATGATGTTTCGACCCGAGCTCATCAACATTTTTGACTTAATTGTCAACCAAATGAAGAGATAACAAAAACAGACGTTTGATTTTAAAAAATCGATAGACAACCTAAGTACTTACTGAATCACATGATGCCATGCCTGATTACAGCGCCAACGAGATCTGCCATTTAGAGACTACGAGAAAAAAACAACAAAATAAGTAAAAACAAAAACTTCACGGCAAAAACTCAATATCTAAATTTGAAAGCACCTAGTAACAACGTCAAAATGCAGTCAGATAAAACCTTAACTACACAAATTTACGTTTCCTAACTAAACCGCAGATGGAAATTTTCCTTAATCAGACTAGGTAAAAGAGAACGGATAATGAGGCGAATTCAAAAAATAATCAACATGTTTTGAACCAAGAAATTAGCTTTTAACAAAACAATCCTCGATAAATTTACTAAAAACTCATTACGAAACCAAGAGGACCTGTTTTTGGTTAGACTCAACCATAGAAACGGACTAAAGATGCATAAAAACTCAAACAAATATAAACGATTTGCGAAAACAAAAATTATTGACACCATTAAAATCATTAGCTATTTTCTGAATTTTGTATTTATAATTCAATTGTTATTTATACTAATTCAGCTGAACAATTTATACCCAGGGATCCAAAAAGTTCACTTGGACCAAATTTAAAAACCATTGGGATCTGTAATTACGCAATTGTGCTGAAAGAGGAGAAAAAAGAAACACAAAAATTGACCTCTCAAAAAACGTTTATCAAAACGCATTTTGTCCAAGCAAACATCAGTGACGAAATAATATCCGAAGAAATACAAAAAAAATTGTTGGAAATACAAAAAAATGGATGGAACTTCTCAATGATGAAAATAAGTTACAAGTTGACGAAAAGAACAACAAAAACTGAAAAGTTTGGAAACTCTTTGAAAATGTATAATATCGTAAACTTTAAGACTATTCGATGAAAACTGACTGCTACGAGTAACATCATTCATTTAATCCTCAGTAACAAGCTTATGACTACTTAAGCTTATGACTACATATGACTACTTAAACAAGCTTACGGCTACTTAAAGAACAAAAAAAAGAAAAGGCACTACTAGCAAATTTAAGAGAAAAATTGAGCGAGAAAAATGTCAAAAAATTAACTTTTCAGTAGAAACTTTTCTATTTTCAAGTAATTTTTTAACAGCAATGGGATTCTTCTTTTTGAACAATATGAATTCAAAAATTCAACAAATATGAACAAATACATAAGTGCCACCAAATTTTTGAGGAAACTCGTAGTATCAACGCCATTATATTCAATAGCTTTCAACGGAAGCCAGTAAATACGCTTAATTATGCCTCGATGTGACAAAAAGGATGTTTTTCATTCATAAGTTATCAATAAGACATTACAACAAGTCATTGACTATGAAAACAACAACAATTACAGGCAGAAACGGAAAATTTAGTAGAAAAGTGCGAGAAAGTGTCGAAGCAATTTAAACCATAAGCTGTTCTCTGAAAACTTAATCGATGATCCGTTGAACTTCATCCCTAACACAATGGTAACTCTCAGTATTAGGATAATGTGATAAGATTTGAAAAAGAAGCAAAAATAAGATATCCAAAAATTAAAAAAATATATGAAAAACCGTGGCATTGAAGTAGTAAAAAATAAAGGAAGAAGATAAAACCACTAACCAGATTAGTTTTTGGTTGCAGTAGAAAAAAATGGGAACTGTCAGTACTGAGACTGACTCACAATTCAAGACAAAAGTTTAAGATTGACTAATGTTCAAAAAAAACTTCGAAAAATTCTTTTTAAAGTTTTAACAGCCATTAAAATCAGTAAAATTCAACAGAAGTCAATAAATATGCTCAGATATGACCTGATGGGAGGACAATGACGTTTATTATGCATAGGTAGCCAATAAGACATCACAATAAGTCTTATGACTACTAAAACAACTACAAAAACAAACAAGAACCAAAAAATCAGTTGAAAAGTGAAAGAAGAAAGTGTCGAAGCCATTGAAACCATTAGCTTTTCTCTGAAAATTTAACCTATGATCCATTGAACGTCTTTTCTAAGCCAATGGGAGCTACCAATATCAGGATAATGCAATAAGACTTCAAAAGGAGCCAGTAATACGAAAGTATCCAAAAATTTTAAAGTTTTTTTTGAAATCTTGTTGCAATGAAGTCATGTAACCAATTACAGTTCACGAAAATAAACTTATGATTGGTTAACGTTAAAAAAATCTAGAAATTTTTTTTCAAATCTTAACAGTCATTAGCTGTCCACTCAAAGCACTAAATAGGTCCACTAAATGCTCATTACGGAATATATTGTACTTTTAGTCAATGAGTGTATGCCATAGGACTCCAAAAAAATAGTAAAACCTTAAAAAGAAAATCAAAATTTCAATTAAAATTACGAAAAGTCAGAGTCGAAGCCAAAAAAGTATGAGCAATTCCTTGTATAAGAATTTTTTGTTCATTGGGCTTCATTTGACTGTAAATGAGGTTTGTTATAAACGGAAGCTCGATACGAAAAGTGACTAATCTCTAGGTGACTTAAACAAAAATTGAAAAGTTCTCTAAAAAACGCCCTCAAATAGAATTCGAATTTTTTTTATAGTGAACTTCACTATGAGACCAGAACTGGTCTTTTTATCGCCTTAAGTCTATGCAAATAGACTATGCAAATATTTTTGTCTAGCAAGACAAAAATGTTTTATTTTGTGGCGTGAAATGTAATTTTGAAATACATGTTTCTATAGAAAATATCTTAAATTGAAGACAAATTAGACTAAAAGTGAACCAAAACATGGCAAATATCCCGTGTTCACATAAAACTTCAATCCTCGATAACTCCTCGCAAAAAAAAACGACATTCAAAAAATGTTTTTAATTTTGAATTCTACGCCGGACGAGTTTTTTGATAATAACACTCACATTTCTCTTCAATGAGTATATCGATCAGCCAAAATTATCTGAACATAAAAACCCATTTGAATATATAGTTCCTCTCCCCACAAGTGGGGTCGGAACAAATAGGTAATTTTAAAAGTTGCCAAACAAATAGATCAGCCTTGCAGGACATCTTAAACCACTTTCCTCGTATCTTAGAGGACACTATTGATGACTATTTTGTGAAGATTTTAAAATTTGAGATACAATCTTAAACATTTCAGAAAAAGAACAGATATTGCATCGGTATCGGCCACTCACCAATAAACAATCAATCTGGCATACACATACATTCTCCCGAAAGCGAGTTGTGCACATACAAAGCTATAAAATGACACTGATCAAATAAAAACACTGCAATTTATAATTGCCACAAAAAACTGTGCTGACTTTTAAGAACATTTAAATAAAAAAATAACTATAAAAAGCGTCGACACGTAAAATGGCTCAAAAAGTCAGCTTCGAAGAAGACGCACGTGGACTAAAGTTTTTGCTCACATAAACATTTTCCCACTTAATTTTCTCGCTTCTCTTAAACATGCAGCACGAACAAAAAACCACTCTGTCTCCGCTCTATTCTTTAATTTTGTTGAGCAATCTGGCCAAAACACAGCGTTTGGACGTGCAAAATTTCCTGTTTCAAAAACACCCCAACAAATTGTCGAAAAAACGCTCCTTCAATAGTCGTCTTCGAGTCGTGAAAACGACAGCACTCTATTGCAATCCATACCTAATGAATATTAAACCAAAAACATTGAGACCAATAATAGCCTCGCTATCGCTTCGCGGCCATTAAAAACAGATTGGTGTTCATTAAGACATAAAAGACAAGGCAAAGTTTGAGCTCGTAAGAATACCTGATCTATAGAGTGAAGATACAGCAACAAAATAACTCTAAAAATGGATTTAGAAATTTTTTATCGGCATATAAATTGACGCCAGAGGTATTGATACAAAACTTCACAATATGAAAAAAAACAGTAGAAAAAGATACAATGTCAATTATTTACTCAATTTTCAATTTCAGGGAACTTAAGATCAGTCTTCAAAGGTTTGCAGTGAAAAAAGGAGCCAACAATTTCATCATGAATTTGACAGTTTATATTGTACTTTTAGTCAATGAGTGTATGCCATAGGACTCCAAAAAATAGTAAAACCTTAAAAAGAAAATCAAAATTTCAATTAAAATTACGAAAAGTCAGAGTCGAAGCCAAAAAATTATGAGCAATTCCTTGTATAAGAATTTTTTGTTCATTGGGCTTCATTTGACTGTAAATGAGGTTTGTTATAAACGGAAGCTTGATACGAAAAGTGACTAATCTCTAGGTGACTTAAACAAAAAATTGAAAAGTTCTCTAAACAACGCCCTCAAATAGAATTCGAATTTTTTTTTATAGTGAACCTCCCTATGAGACCAGAATTGTCTTTTTATCGCCTTAAGTCTATTAGCGAGACAAAATTGATTTATTTTGTGGCGTGAAATGTAATTTTGAAATGCATATTTCTATAGAAAATATCTTAAATTGAAGAAAAATTACACTAAAAGTGAACAAAAACATGGCAAATATCCCGTGTTCACATAAAACTTCAATCCTCGATAACTCCTCGAAAAAAAACGACATTCAAAAAATGTTTTTAATTTTGAATTCTACGCCGGACGAGCTTTTTGATGATAACGCTCACATTTCTCTTCAATGAATATATCGATCGGCCAAAATTATCTGAAGAAAAAAACCCATTTGAATATATAGTTCCTCCCCCCCCGCAAGTGGGGTCGGAACAAATAGGTATTTTTAAAAGTTGTCAACCAAAAAGATCAGCCTTGCAGGACATCTTAAACCACTTTCCTCGTATTTTAGAGGACACTATTGATGACTATTTTGTGAAGATTTTAAAACTTGAGATACAATCTTACACATTTCAGAAAAATAACAGATATTGCATCGGTATTGGCCACTCACCAATAAACAACAAATCTCACATACACATACATTCTCCCGAAAGCAAGTTGTGCACATACAAAGCTATAAAATGACACTGATCAAATAAAAACTGCAATTTATAATTGCCAAAAAAAACTGTGCTGACTGTTAAGAACATTTAAATAAAGAAAATAACTATAAAAAGCGTCGACACGTAAAATGGCTCAAAAAGTCAGCTTCGAAGAAGACGCACTTGGACTAAAGTTTTTGCTCACATAATCATTTTTCCCACTTAATTTTCTCGCTTCTCTTAAACATGCAGCACGAACAAAAAACCACTCTGTCTCCGCTCTATTCTATAATTTCGTTGAGGAATCTGGCCAAAACACAGCGTTTGGACGTGCAACATTTCCTGTTTCAAAAACACCCCCAACAAATTGTCGAAAAAACGCTCCTTCAATAGCCGTCTTCGAGTTGTGAAAACGACAGCGCTCTAATGCAATCCATACCCAATGAATTATAAACAAAAACAATGAGACCAATAATAGCCTCGCTATCGCTTCGCGGCAATTAAAAACAGATTGGTGTTCATTAAGACATAAATGACAAGGCAAAGTTTGAGCTCGTAAGAATACCTGATCTATAGAGTGAAGATACAGCAATAAAATAACTCTAAAAATGGATTTAGAAAATTTTTATCGGCATATAAATTGGCGCCAGAGGTATTGATACAAAACTTCACAATATGAAAAAAAAACTGTAGAAAAAGATACAATGTCAATTAATTACTCCCATAATTTTTAATTTCAGGGAACTTAAGATCAGTCTTCAAAGGTTTGCAGTGAAAAAAGGAGCCGACATTTTCATCATGAATTTGACAGTTTACATGAAAGTCAAAAAAACGTATAAATAACAAAGTTCGATTTTGCAATAGAATTACTATTTCTATCAATAGTAGCAAAATTAATTGAGAAGACGAAATTGTGTCTCCAATACTGAAATCGATTCCATTTTATCACATTTTAAAAACTTGAGAAGTTGACAAACGACTGCATAATCAATCGATGTCGAAATCCTCATCTTTTTAAAACTTTTTCAGCGCCTTGAGGTCACACGCAGAAATAACATTTGCTGATTGCAGGCGTTCGAAGTCTTTCTTGCACCTGACTGTAAACGTTTCTGCATCCTTTAGTTCGGCATCTATGAGCGAAGAGTTTTCAGTTATAAAGTTTGAAAGGGAGTATTTCCAGAGCTTGTTTGACCAGAGACGGCAAATATATTTCATCATTCGCAAAATACACGGTGGCTTGCATCAAAACATTTAGAACACACTGGTTCGATACAATTTCCTTGAGACAATCTCCTTTCAAATGTATTTCACAAAAGGGATATTTGAAATTCTGGTCTTTTGGTTTGCTAGCAGAACTTGGAGGCTCGGTAATGTGGGATCGCACATAAGGTTCCGACCCCGCTCATCCACAATTTTGGCATAATTGTCTATCAAATGAACAGATAGAAAAACCCAAAAAATCAAGTATTTTTTAAAAATATTGGTGTATGAACGAAAAGATAGCCTCCAAAGAAAATACCTCAGTGGAGTAAAACTGATGCATTAGATTGATGAGATATGCCAATCTTAAGCAAGCGAGTCAAGACGAACAGCAATATCAAACAAAAACAACAACAAACAATAATTACATCAAAAATATTATGTCCGTTTAAAAAAACAAAACTTAATAGCAAAGTCAAAATAGCGTCAGACAAAATTTAAACTAAACAAAATGACTTGTACTTCATCCGAAAAGATATGGGACCGGTCCATAAAAACACTTGGTAACAATTAGACAAAAAAGAACAAAAACAGTAAAGTGTAAAAATTACAGTAATGTAATGAAAACCATCAGAAATCAACTACAATATCCCATAGGTCTACAATTACCAGTGTTTCTAAAGATGGGAATTAAGAACTGTCCGTATTCATGCGGTTATGCGGTTTTTATGCGGTTACAAAAAGAACAACAAACAGACAAAAAACAAAATATCTTATAAATTTTACCAGAAAACGCTTTCGAAGCCGTAAAGCCATTTTTTTGCCCCCAAAATTTGTTTGATTGCACCTTCTTCAAACACTGATAATGTATTATGCGAGCTCTCGTTAATGAAACTAGGCAACAGGTAGACAAAAATAAAAAAAAGCAAAATTAAGTAATACATCTTTTTTTCGAAGTAATACTACTTCCAAAGACATGAAAGCCAATAATTACAAAATGAAAGAAATAAATAGGTTCGTTTATCCTTCCAAAGGAAGCACTTGAGACCTACAATTATCCACAATATCTTACGTCTACAAAAGAACGTAAAATATGACAAAAACCAAAAACTAATTTCCTTTTTTGTGAAAAACCCGAGTTGAAGCCAGTAAAGTCATTACGAATTCTTTGAAAACATTACACTCTGTGACAACAATCCCTTTGGCACCTTCCCTCCAAGGGCAATAAGATCTGTCGTCATTCAATTTTTTAAGTGTTCGCAAAAAGAACAACAAAAAGACAACAATCAAAAATTCAATTAAAACTTGCCAGAAAACGCTGTCGAAGCCGTAAAGCCATATTTTGGCTCCCAAAGTATGTTCGATTGAGCCTTTTTTAAACTCCGATAATGCAGTATGCGACTTCTTTTTAATGGGACTAGGTATCAAGTCGACAAAAAACTTGAAAAATGAAAAAATTAAATTGTTTCGTTTATTTATCCAAAGAAAGCACTTGAGACTTGCAAATATTAAGAATGTGTCCAAAGTCTAAAAAAAGAACGTCAAACAACAAAAATCAAAAATTAATTTACTTTTATAAAAAACTCGTGTCGAAGCCAGTAGAGTCATAACGAATTCTTAAACATTAGATTTTGTGACATCAATCCATTCTTACACCCTCCCTTGACATCAATAATGTCAGATTTGACCTGTAATAAACGCGACTAGGTAACAAATAGACAAAAAAAATTGCGAAGCTAAAAAGTGTTTTTTTTTATTTTGGAAAACAATTGTTTCCAATGTCATAACTGCTATCAGTTATCGAATAATAGGAGACTATCCGCTCATCTATGCTGCCATTAAATGCCAATGAAACCTATCATTACACAAGAAACTTCATACGACTGAAAAGACAAAGTAAAAACGACAGTTAAAGACAAAACTGAAAAAAATTCAGTTAAATTCTTCGATAAAGTAGTGCGGAAACCGTTAAAACCATAATCTATATCTCCAAGAATTTTAATATGTTCAATTGTGCCTCATTTTCAGGGCCAATAATGTGATATGCGAACTGTCAATAATGTGATAATCTGACAAAACTAAAAAAAAAACGTGAAAATTGGGCAAATGCATGAAAATTTTTAAAAAAATATAAATTCGGATAGTATCAAAGCCAGAAAACCAAAACTTCAGGCGGAAAGCCGCAATAGAGAAAAAAATTAAATCAGTAATAAGAAGACGCATTCTTTCTTTGCTGACACTACGCTACAAGTTGACCAAATTAAGAACAAAATAGAGGGAAAGTTCAATAAGTCATTATTTCTTTGAAAGTCAAATACTTCCAAAAAGTAAAACGACCATATGCTTTCAAGTAAACAACTAGATGCATTAATTTGAAATTGTTTAGGAAGCCAATTGTACCTATCACTATTGAGCTTCGATTTGAAATGTTCTGTTCTTTAATTAATATAAAAAATATCATCTTTTAAAAAACCGAAAGACTACAATCAGATTCTTTTTGGATTGTGACCGCCCAAGATTGGTCCAAAACTAGCGTTGCTAATGTTGTTGGTCCATTAGGAACACTTAAGTTTTCGAATGTTATAGATAGACATTTTTTTAGTCAAAACATCAAAAATAAATGCTGCGTTTTTGATAATCAACGCGTAAATTTAGCAAAACCGGCAAAGTTTTAATAACAGAGAGCTCTCAGCGGAGATAGAAGAAAGATTGGCCCTCATTTGAGTCTATGAAGTCTGTGTTTGTGGTGTTTGGGTGTTTACTTCCGGCAAATTTAATCACAGTTGACTAAAGTTGCTTATTTCGTGCTGTTTTTGGTGAAAAAATCTGAGTTTTGTGAAACATTTAGCCAGAATTTTTCACAAAAAAAGAAAATATAAATAGCCGACAACATTTTTTGTCTTTGAAATAAAATAAATAAAACATTATTATTAAAATTTTATCAAATTTTAGCAATATTGACGAAATTTAAGGCAAAAATTCCCGAAATTGAGAATAAAAAGAACGTGTGTGTCGAAGCCAGTAGTCATAACAAATTCTTAAACATTAGATTTTGTGACATCAATCCATTCTTACACCCTCCCTTGACATCAATAATGTCAGATTTGACCTGTAATAAACGCGACTAGGTAACAAATAGACAAAAAAAAATGCGAAGTTAAAAAGTGTTTTTTTAATTTGGAAAACAATTGTTTCCAACGTCATGACTGCTATCAGTTATCGAATAATAAGAGACTATCCGCTCATCTATGCAGCCATGAAATGCCAATGAAACCTGTCATTACACAAAAAATTTCATAAGACTGTTCTTCAATTAATATAAAAAAATCATTTTTTTTAAAAAAACCCAATGATTACAATCCAATTTTTTTTTGGATTGTAACAGCCCAAGATTGGTCCAAAACTAGCTCTGCTAATGTTGTTCGTCCATTAAGAACACCTAATTTTTTGAATGTTATAGATAGACATTTTGTTAGTTAAAAAATTAAAAATAAGTGCTGCGTTTTTGATAATCAACGCGTAAAGTTAGCAAAAACGGCAAATGTTCTGTTCTTCGATTTGAAATGTTCTGTTCTTCAATTAATATAAAAAATATCATCTTTTAAAAAACCGAAGGACTACAATCAGATTTTTTTTGGATTGTGACCGCCCAAGATTGGTCCAAAACTAGCGTTGCTAATGTTGTTCGTCCATTAGGAACACTTAAGTTTTCGAATGTTATAGATAGACATTTTGTTAGTCAAAACATCAAAAATAAATGCTGCGTTTTTGATAATCAACGCGTAAAGTTAGCAAAACCGGCAAAGTTTTAATAACAGAGAGCTCTCAACGGAGATAGAAGAAGGATTGGCCCTCATTTGAGTCTATGAAGTTTGTGTTTGTGGTGTTTGGGTGTTTACTTCCGGCAAATTTAATCACAGTTGACTAAAGTTGCTTATTTCGTGCTGTTTTTGGTGAAAAAATCTGAGTTTTGTGAAACATTTAGCCAGAATTTTTCACAAAAAAAAGAAAATATAAATAGCCGACAACATTTTTTGTCTTTGAAATAAAATAAATAAAACATTATTATTAAAATTTTATCAAATTTTAGCAATATTGACGAAATTTAAGGCAAAAATTCCCGAAATTGTGAATAAAAAGAACGTGTGTGTCGAAGCCAGTAGTCATAACAAATTCTTAAACATTAGATTTTGTGACATCAATCCATTCTTACACCCTCCCTTGACATCAATAATGTCAGATTTGACCTGTAATAAACGCGACTAGGTAACAAATAGACAAAAAAAATTGCGAAGTTAAAAAGTGTTTTTTTAATTTGGAAAACAATTGTTTCCAACGTCATGACTGCTATCAGTTATCGAATAATAAGAGACTATCCGCTCATCTATGCAGCCATGAAATGCCAATGAAACCTGTCATTACACAAAAAATTTCATAAGACTGTTCTTCAATTAATATAAAAAAATCATTTTTTTTAAAAAAACCCAATGATTACAATCCAATTTTTTTTTGGATTGTAACAGCCCAAGATTGGTCCAAAACTAGCTCTGCTAATGTTGTTCGTCCATTAAGAACACCTAATTTTTTGAATGTTATAGATAGACATTTTGTTAGTTAAAAAATTAAAAATAAGTGCTGCGTTTTTGATAATCAACGCGTAAAGTTAGCAAAAACGGCAAATGTTCTGTTCTTCGATTTGAAATGTTCTGTTCTTCAATTAATATAAAAAATATCATCTTTTAAAAAACCGAAGGACTACAATCAGATTTTTTTTGGATTGTGACCGCCCAAGATTGGTCCAAAACTAGCGTTGCTAATGTTGTTCGTCCATTAGGAACACTTAAGTTTTCGAATGTTATAGATAGACATTTTGTTAGTCAAAACATCAAAAATAAATGCTGCGTTTTTGATAATCAACGCGTAAAGTTAGCAAAACCGGCAAAGTTTTAATAACAGAGAGCTCTCAACGGAGATAGAAGAAGGATTGGCCCTCATTTGAGTCTATGAAGTTTGTGTTTGTGGTGTTTGGGTGTTTACTTCCGGCAAATTTAATCACAGTTGACTAAAGTTGCTTATTTCGTGCTGTTTTTGGTGAAAAAATCTGAGTTTTGTGAAACATTTAGCCAGAATTTTTCACAAAAAAAAAAAAAATATAAATAGCCGACAATATTTTTTGTCTTTGAAATAAAATAAATAAAACATTATTTTTAAAAATTTTATCAAATTTTAGCAATATTGACGAAATTTTAGGCAAAAATTCCCGAAATTGTGAATAAAAAGAACGTGTGTGTCGAAGCCAGTAGTCATAACAAATTCTTAAACATTAGATTTTGTGACATCAATCCATTCTTACACCCTCCCTTGACATCAATAATGTCAGATTTGACCTGTAATAAACGCGACTAGGTAACAAATAGACAAAAAAAATTGCGAAGTTAAAAAGTGTTTTTTTTAATTTGGAAAACAATTGTTTCCAACGTCATGACTGCTATCAGTTATCGAATAATAAGAGACTATCCGCTCATCTATGCAGCCATTAAATGCCAATGAAACCTATCATTACACAAGAAACTTCATACGACTGAAAAGACAAAGTAAAAACGACAGTTAAAGACAAAACTGAAAAAAATTCAGTTAAATTCTTCGATAAAGTAGTGCGGAAACCGTCAAAACCATAATCTATATCTCCAAGAATTTTAATATGTTCAATTGTGCCTCATTTTCAGGGCCAATAATGTGATATGCGAACTGTCAATAATGTGATAATCTGACAAAACTAAAAAAAAAAACGTGAAAATTGGGCAAATGCATGAAAATTTTTAAAAAATATAAATTCGGATAGTATCAAAGCCAGAAAACCAAATCTTCAGGCGGAAATCTGCAATAGAGAAAAAAATTAAATCAGTAATAAGAAGACGCATTCTTTCTTTGCTGACACTAAGCTACAAGTTGACCAAATTAAGAACAAAATAGAGGGAAAGTTCAATAAGTCATTATTTCTTTGAAAGTCAAATACTTTCAAAAATTAAAACGACCATATGCTTTCAAGTAAACAACTAGATGCATTAATTTGAAATTGTTTAGGAAGCCAATTGTACCTATCACTACTGAGCTTCGATTTGAAATGTTCTGTTCTTTAATTAATATAAAAAATATCATCTTTTAAAAAACCGAAAGACTACAATCAGATTTTTTTTGTATTGTGACCTCCCAAGATTGGTCCAAAACTAGCGTTGCTAATGCTGTTCGTCCATTAGGAACACTTAAGTTTTCGAATGTTATAGATAGACATTTTTTAGTCAAAACATCAAAAATAAATGCTGCGTTTTTGATAATCAATGCGTAAAGTTAGCAAAACCGGTAAAGTTTTAATAACAGAGAGCTCTCAACGGAGATAGAAGAAGGAGTGGCCCTCATTTGAGTCTATGAAGTTTGTGTTTGTGGTGTTTGGGTGTTTACTTCCGGCAAATTTAATCACAGTTGACTAAAGTTGCTTATTTCGTGCTGTTTTTGGTGAAAAAATCTGAGTTTTGTGAAACATTTAGCCAGAATTTTTCACAAAAAAAAGAAAATATAAATAGCCGACAACATTTTTTGTCTTTGAAATAAAATAAATAAAACATTATTATTAAAATTTTATCAAATTTTAGCAATATTGACGAAATTTAAGGCAAAAATTCCCGAAATTGTGAATAAAAAGAACGTGTGTGTCGAAGCCAGTAGTCATAACAAATTCTTAAACATTAGATTTTGTGACATCAATCCATTCTTACACCCTCCCTTGACATCAATAATGTCAGATTTGACCTGTAATAAACGCGACTAGGTAACAAATAGACAAAAAAAATTGCGAAGTTAAAAAGTGTTTTTTTAATTTGGAAAACAATTGTTTCCAACGTCATGACTGCTATCAGTTATCGAATAATAAGAGACTATCCGCTCATCTATGCAGCCATGAAATGCCAATGAAACCTGTCATTACACAAAAAATTTCATAAGACTGTTCTTCAATTAATATAAAAAAATCATTTTTTTTAAAAAAACCCAATGATTACAATCCAATTTTTTTTTGGATTGTAACAGCCCAAGATTGGTCCAAAACTAGCTCTGCTAATGTTGTTCGTCCATTAAGAACACCTAATTTTTTGAATGTTATAGATAGACATTTTGTTAGTTAAAAAATTAAAAATAAGTGCTGCGTTTTTGATAATCAACGCGTAAAGTTAGCAAAAACGGCAAATGTTCTGTTCTTCGATTTGAAATGTTCTGTTCTTCAATTAATATAAAAAATATCATCTTTTAAAAAACCGAAGGACTACAATCAGATTTTTTTTGGATTGTGACCGCCCAAGATTGGTCCAAAACTAGCGTTGCTAATGTTGTTCGTCCATTAGGAACACTTAAGTTTTCGAATGTTATAGATAGACATTTTGTTAGTCAAAACATCAAAAATAAATGCTGCGTTTCTGATAATCAACGCGTAAAGTTAGCAAAACCGGCAAAGTTTTAATAACAGAGCTCTCAACGGAGATAGAAGAAGGATTGGCCCTCATTTGAGTCTATGAAGTTTGTGTTTGTGGTGTTTGGGTGTTTACTTCCGGCAAATTTAATCACAGTTGACTAAAGTTGCTTATTTCGTGC
The DNA here is from genome assembly GCF_964194025.1 of Convolutriloba macropyga. Lineage (NCBI taxonomy): Eukaryota > Metazoa > Xenacoelomorpha > Acoela > Convolutidae > Convolutriloba > Convolutriloba macropyga. The sequence goes on from NC_134476.1 coordinate 34,491,871, forward strand.
TGTTTTTGGTGAAAAAATCTGAGTTTTGTGAAACATTTAGCCAGAATTTTTCACAAAAAAAAAGAAAATATAAATAGCCGACAATATTTTTTGTCTTTGAAATAAAATAAATAAAACATTATTTTTAAAAATTTTATCAAATTTTAGCAATATTGACGAAATTTTAGGCAAAAATTCCCGAAATTGTGAACAAAAAGAACGAAATTCCCTCTTCTTTTCTTAGAAGTTCATACCTCAATAACTCCCTATAAAAAACGAAAATCAAAAAATTCTTTTTAATTCCCTGCTCTACGCTGGACGAGCCTTCTAATGGTACCAGAATATATCGATCGGCCAAAATTGTCTGAACAAAAACCCCATTTGAGTATATAGTTCCTCCCCCCCCCCTCAAGAGGGCTCGGAACAATAACTTCAGCTTTGTTAAGTTTTCTATGGACTCCCAAATTCCAAATTTTAAAGTCAAATGGTCTATTATTCCTTCACGTTGTACGTTACAAATAGCACACTTGATCGTGCCATTGTCATCGCATAGACTTCGCTCAATTCTTTGAAGGCCCGCAGAACGCATGGCCACATGCTAACAAACGGGGATCACTGAAGACAGCATGGCAGATCGAATAGTCAAATTCTTTGAAAGAAAAATAATTCTCTCGGGCTGTGGCCAGAAGTGCCCCGAGAAGTAATAGCTGCTAATCTGATCTCACCAAAAGAACAAACTGAAGAGAACTTTGTTAATTGTTCGCGTCAGTTACCACCAAGTTTAGAGACGCTAACTTGATGCTTCAGAAGTTTATGAGAAAAACAAGATCAAGGCAAAAACTTTGAAAACTTTAATTTGAACAATTGTCAGATGTTTGTGGCAGATGAGGTAAAAACAAAATTTGTAAACTAAATTTACAAAAAGTTATCAAAATAAAAGCTGAGAATCATTTTAACACCTAAGACCTAATGCACACTTTAAACAATCATCACTTTTTGCAAAGTTGTTGAAATATAGGACAGACAATCCACTAATCAAAGTAAACTTGCACTAGGAAACATAGCTGTCCGTTCTTTAACCAATCTCCACGATGCTCTTCTACTTCCGACCAACCAATCAAAGCTTCCCAATTAGTTGACGAATGTCTTCTGGGTATCTTTTCATTCGTTATATAATTAAAAGGACTCCCTTTATGGCAAGCAACAGGTTTGTGCATTCTTTTTGATTTCTGGTCAGAACTCCAGTTGTGAACTGTCAAATGGTAATGAATCTTACCGCAGGTCTGAGTGTCAATATCCTCATAAATCACACGCGTTTCGATGTTAGGATAAGGATAACAGCACAACAGTCTGAACTTACGGAACTGAAAGACCATCTCATTGGTGTGGACAGCAGAGCCGTCTGATAGCGATTTGAAATCAACCAAGAAGTTGAAGTCATGCATTCTGTCAATAAGCAACAGCTTAGGCTTTTCTTTCTTCAAAACCCGAAGCAATTGCGAAACGACAGAAAAATCAATATCAGTCATTTCGCCGTTTCCAATTTTTTTCAGATCCTCGAGATCAACTTTAAGCACAGAATTGGCTAAGCTGAGAAACTTTACTTGCTCCAATTCATTCTGCTGTTGCTCAACGACAGATTGGGATCTCTTCAGAATAATTTCAAGGATTTTAATGTTTAAATTGATATCGGTAGCCCTATTTTCAACATAAGGCAGCATCTCAATGGCTTCTCTTACCAATGGTTTCAGAACGTGCTTCATTAACTTCAAGTGACAGTCTTCATGTTCTGCATCGACACAATCATCACAAACAGCTTCTCTGCAATTAGTGCACCAATGATAACAAAGCATTTTGGGGTGCTTTAAACAGGGCGGCAGAACTGGACCATCATATTTGGAAGGTTTAGCGGTCACTGGTTTATCAGACGAGCTTAGCTTCGAGTATTCGTCAATTGCATCTCTGATTCCGAACAAAGGTTTCAGCTCATCGACTTTTTTGTCATGCTGGGTGTTGCATATTGCGCATTTGACATTGCCTTCCTCGTTGCATAAATTTGTTAAACAGTTCTTCGGTGGCCCGCAGAAAGAATGGCCACAAAGTAAAGCTCTTGGATCGGTTAAGATTGTTGAACAAACAGAACAAAGGAAACCTTCAAGGACTTGCTTCTCATCTGTTCCACCAGTAGCCATTTATGAAAATCTGAACATGACAATATATTAAAATTGCACTAAAAGACAACAAAACTATATCATCCGAAGAATTTTGGGCTGAAACGAACTGATGAAGTGAGAACCTTTCGAAAAAAGTATTCCAATCTCTCGATATTTGAGTTTCATGCATACGAATTGTTTAAACTACTTTGCAAAATAGTTCGCAGAGAGCATCACAGTTTATTGGTTAATTATTTTATATCCACCTCTAAAATTAAAAGATGCCTTTATGATCATAGACCCAAATCACTAACTACAAAATATAAAATGACAACGGCTAACAAAAAAGGAACGAAAACACGGATACGTATATTGTTCAACTGAATCTTTAATTTGAACCCACAGATTTTGAGAGATATTATAAGTGTTGAGAACAGCAAATCGAACAAATTTGTCCACAAATTCAGAGATATGTATATAGTAGACTCACAGCATTTGACCAATTTGTTTTGTAAGCGCTGTTAAAAAAACAACAATTTTTTTCTTTAAATTGATATTTATCTTTTCTTCTCTCTTAAAAAAGAAAGGAAGGAAAAAAGAATCTTGTAATTGAGCAACCTTTTGCAAACATTGTACGGCGTCTGAAAACAGGCTTCTAGCCTAATTGACGTACGTGATGTATGGATTGCAACACACACAAACGAATTTATTTATTATAATTGTTGAAACTGAAAGCTAGTTAAACAAAAATGATTGCCATTGACACTTAGTTCAAAATAGAAGGTACAGGACATTTTACAAAAAAAGCCGTTCAGTTTTTAATACATCTGCACAAATGACGGGACAGTTGTTTAGTTTGTCGAGTTGAGTTTGTCGAACAGTTGATTTGAAAAAGATATTTTGACAATTGGGATAGGGACATAAAGGACAACAACTTCCCCAACAAAGACGACAAGACAAAAAGCTTTCTCAGATGCTCTGAAATTAGTGCAAAATCAGGATGCCTATAAAAAAGATGGCTCGTGCGAGTCTGTGTGTAGCACAGTATGTTCCAATATAGCTCTCAAGGTTACAAAAACAACCATTAATTTCTGTCAGAGAACTACTTGTATTCTTTGAACCAAAAAATATGCCGTCTTTTTTCGGCAGGGAGAAGCGAAATCTCCTAAGCAAAATCTAGAAAGAGAAGTGTAGTACAATTTGAAAGAAACAAACATAGACAAACCATACAAAAACGCATTACACACACAAAGAAAATCACACAACTACAAATCCCAACTTGAAAAAACATTTTTGAAAATTGATCTTTTGTCAACTGATTTTTACCGTAAACTCATTGCAATCAATACGGTCATCTTTGTTTGTTCTAAATAAATAGATGTGGACTGGTACAGGCAATTGTATCGGTAATTGTAATTATAGCATTAAACTTTGAAATCAGAATTTTTGATTTTTTCAAAAACTTAGACATTTTTGATGTCTTATGAGCATAATGAAAAAATATTTCTCTTAAAATCTCGCATATGCATTACCAGCGAGATTTTAAAAAAGCCGAGTTTTGATTTTACGTAAAAATTAAAGCCGCAATTTGTACACAAAATTTAATTTTTCAATTAGTTTAATGATTTTTGACAGTTTTCGCACTCTGCCTGTTTGTGTCTATTAATAAAAGTAACGACCTCTCTCTACTTTTTTTCGCTCTCTTACACACAAATAACAAACATGACAAAGACTAACTCACACAAGCACACGCACCACAAATAAAAACCGACACAAAAATCAATTTTAAATTATCCTTTCGGGAACTGACCTTTATCCGTGGTTCCCTTTGTTCAATTATGTCTTATTGTTTTATCTGGAAAACTAGCTGTGGTATTTTTGCGAAAATTGCCTCGGTATTTGTAAAAATGGAAGTAAACTTTAAATGAGAATAATAGGTCAATTCGTTTTTTCAATATGTGTTACCAAATAAGTGAATGAACACAAAATTATTTAGTCTAGTTTCAGTTATTAACAAACTTATTAAGTAAACTTCATTCATATTAAGATTTCACAGAGTTTGCACGCAATTGTATCGGTGATTTCAATTTAACGCAAAAATTTATTTAAACTTTTTCAAAAAAAACTTTCTTTTCTTTGCTTCGAAAGTTTCTCTCATTTTTGACGTTTGATGAGCATACTGGGCTATTTCTTTTTTTCAAGGTCTCGCAGATGTGTTAAAAACTAGATTTTAAAAACAATTTCGGAGCTGAACAAACTTAAAACCGCTTTTTGTAGCAACTATTAAGTAATTTTTCTAATTTTTAAGATTTCTACCCGTTTTTGCACTCTGCCTCTACTTTTGTAGAACATATAATGGTAAATTAAGGCGGTCCCTGAACTTTTATTCAATAGCATTGAAGAATAGTTGTTACTATTAAAATTTACGTTTGGGCCTGATCACTCTTCGGAATAATTTAAAAAAAAAGAATTTTAATTTTTGTGAACAGAAGAAAAAATTTTTTATCTTTCATCTTTCAAAAACACTCTAAGTTTTTAATTCAAAGAAAAAACCACAGTCTGGAAAAGATCAATGCCATGAGCAATTGCAAAACAAAGAAAAGCGAAAATCATTTTTCCAATTTTCAAGAAAAACATTAAGATCATTTGTATTATGTTTTCCAGTCTGGCGATCAATAAACTCTTCAAAATCGTCTTTATGACATTATACTAGGAGGTTGATTTGATGTTTATTCGAAGATTTCCGTTCTGAACGTCACCTCGGTTTTGAAAACACAAAAATGGCTAATTCTGACGAAATTTAAAAAATTGTTTGTAAGAAATACTAGAATTTAGAAAAGAACACATACTTTTGCATTTTCGTTTTTTATCTAAGTTGGTTTCGCTGTTTTGAAAAATCTAAATTGCCTGAAATCCTCTTTTTGTTCAAAAACAACTTTGGTGCAGAAAAACATTTGGTGATAGAGTAATTTTTAATCAGTAGACAACGGAGAGACAGAAAGAAAAAAAATTTATGGCCGTAATTTGAGGGAAACCCTAGATAAAGGACTTTTCAAAATTTCTCGCGGTCAAACAGTTCAAATTGTCAATTTTAAGGCTCGAATGTTTAAAGAACTACTCGTGACGATCAAAGCTCCGTTCAAAATAACTAATTTTTTAGTGTCCGTTAATTTCTTTTTAAACTTCGACTCGCTCTGTCACCCCCCCCCAAGCAAAGATCTTTTCCTTTTCGAAATTCTGAAGTGTTCCCCATTTTTAATTTTCTGTAACAATATTCAAAACAAAACTAGATCTCGAGGACTTTTTCTCTTTTTTCCTTTCTACGATGCGTAGGCAAAAACTAAAAATTTAACACAGAAACAAGTCAGCCTCGCACACATAATTTCCCCTTTTTCAAATGTTGGACCAATTAAAAGACAAAAAATGCGTCTAAAAATTCGATAAAATAAACAGAACCAACAAAAATCGCACAAAGGAGGTGTAAGAAAATTAAGAAGAGAGTATTGCTGTGCAAACATAGAAAAACTCTCATCTATATTGGCGAAAAATTTTCAGGTTTCAAGGGCAACGAATAAGAAACACGCGATTCAATTTGTCCAACGTTTGGCATAATAGCCACTTAGATCAACCTCACTCTTTCAACTACCAACAACATTTCATTTATATTAGCCTATAATTAACAAATCTTAGAAAGAACCAGTGACCATTGCGACATTCATGGTCTATGGTATCATGGAATCGAGACGAAGTTGCGGACCGATTATGACTTTGCCTCTACTTTTGTAGAACACTTAATGGTACCTTAAGGCGGTCCCTAACCACTTTTATTCACTAGTATTGAAGAATATTGGTTACTAACAAAATTTACCTTTGGGCCTGATCACTCTTAGGAATAATTTTAAAAAGAGAGAATTTTAGTTTTTGTGAATAGAAATTTTTTTATTTTTCATCCTTCAAAAACACTCTAAGTTTTTAATTCACAGAAACGACCACAGTCTGGAAAAGATCAATTCCATGAGCAATTTCAAAATTTCGGTGACACGAAAAAAATTCCTAATTTTCAAGAAAAACATTACGATCATTTGTATTAAGTTTTCCAGTCTGGCGATCAAAAAACTCTAACACTCAAAATCGTATTTATGACATTATACTAGAGGAGGTTTATTCGATGTTCATTCCAAGATTTCCGTTTTTAACGTCACCTCGGTTTTGAAAACACAAAAGTGGCGAATTCTGATAAATTTAGAAGAATTATTTGTAAAAACTACTAGAATTTAGAAAAAAACACATTTCTTTATTTTCGTTTTTTATCTACGTTGGTTTTTTCGCTGTTTCAAAAGATCTAAATTGCCTGAAATCCTCTTTTTGTTCAAAAACAACTTTGGTGCAGAAAAACATTTGGTGATAGAGTAATTTTTAATCAGTAGACAACGGAGAGACAGAAAGAAAAAAAATTATGGCCGTAATTTGAGGGAAACCCTAGATAAAGGACTTTTCAAAATTTCTCGCGGACAAACAGTTCAAATTGTCAATTTTAAGGCTGGAATGTTTAAAGAACTACTCGTGACGAGCAAAGCTCCGTTTAAATTAACTAATTTTTTAACGTCCGTAATTTTTTTAAAACTTCAACGCACTCTGTCACCTCCCCCCAAGCCATGATCTTTTCCTTTTTGAAATTCTGAAGTGTTACCCATTTTTAAATTTCTGTAACATTTTTCAAAACAACACCAGATCTCGAGGATTGTTTTTTTTTTCCTTTCTACGATGCGTAAGCAAAAACTAAAAATTTGACAGAAACAAGCCGGCCTCGCATACATATTTTCCCATTTTTCAAACGTTGGAACAACTAAACGACCAAAAATGCATCTAAAAATTTGATAAACTAAAGAGAACCAACAAAAAATTGCACAAAGAAGGTGTAGGAAAATTAAAAGAGTATTGCTCTGCAAACATAGAAAAATGCTTATCTATATTGGCAAAAAAATTCAAGTTTCAAGGGCAACGAATAAGAAACATGCGATTCAATTTTTCCAACGTTCGGCATGATAGCCACTTAGATCAACCTCACTCTTTCAACTACAAAACAACGATTCAATGTAAATTAGCCTATAATTAACAAATCTTAGAATGAACCAGGGACCATTGCAACATTCATGGTCTATGGTATCATGGAAACCGGACGAAGTTGCGGACCAATTATGACTTTGCCTCTACTTTTGTAGAACACATAATGGTACTTTAAGGCTGTCCCTAACAACTTTTATTCACTAGTATTCAAGAATATTGGTTACTATTAAAATTTACGTTTGGGCCTGACCACTCTTCGGAATAATTTTAAAAAGAGAACTTTAATTTTAAGTTTTTAACTCACAGGAACAACCACAGTATGGAAAAAATCGATGAGCAATTGCAAAATTAAGAGAAGCAGAAAAAATTTTCCAACTTTCAAGAAAAACATTAAGATCATTTGTATTATGTTTTCCAGTCTGGCGATCAATAAACACTAACTCTCAAAATGGTCTTTAAGACATTATACTAGAGGAGGTTAATTTGATGTTCACTCGAAGATTTCCGTTTTTAACGCCACCTCGGTTTTGAAAACAAAAAACGGCTAAATCTGACGAAATTAGAAGAATTTTTTGTAAAAACTACTAGAATTTAGAAAAGAATACATTTCTGCATTTTTTTTATCTATGTTCGATGCAGAGAAACATTTGGCGATACAGTAGTTTTTAACCAGTAGACAACGACGAGACTGAAAAAAAAACTTCTAAACAAACTTTTGAGAAAACAACATAATTGAATGTTTTCGAAATTTTTGGAGGTCAAATGGCTAAAATTGTTCATTTTCAGGTTTGAAATCGCAAAGAAGTAATCGTCTCGATCAAAACTCTCATGAAATTAACAACTTTTCTAAAAGAGTTGTCCGTTTATATTGCTCAAATCTCAACGCGCTTTGTCATCCCCCCTCCCGAGCGATGTTCTTTTCCTTCTAGATTTTTTCGAAATTCGGAAGGGCTCCCCATTTTTAATTTCGTGTTCATTTTTTATTTGAATCAAAACAAGATGCTGAGGCCTACAAAACGATTGCTTTTTTCTCTAGGATGCGCAAGTGAAAAGTAAAAAATTGACTGAAAAAGAATTAAGCCAGCCTTGCATATATATTACCCCATTATTAAAATGTTGGAACGGTTAGAACACAAAAAATGCGTCTCAAACTTCGATAAAGTAAACAGTACTAATGAAAAAATTACAAAAAGAGTGCAATACGATTTAGAAGAGTATTGTTCTCCAAACATAGAAAAAAGCTTATCTATATTTGCAAAAATTTTTCAAGTTTCAAGGGCCATGAGAAAAAACACGCGATTCATTTTGTCCAACGTCTGATTTGAGCCACTTAGATCAACCTCACTCTTTCAACTACGAACAACAATACAATGTAAACTAGTCTATAACTACCAAATCTTAGAATGAACCAGGGACCATTGTGACATTCATGGTCTATGGATGGTATCAAGGAATCCAGACGAAGTTGCGGACCGATTATGACTTTGCCTCTACTTTTGTAGAACACATAATGGTACCTTAAGGCGTTCCCTAACAACTTTTACTCACTAGTATTCAAGAACATTGGTTACTATTAAAATTTACGTTTGGGTCTCACCACTCTTCGGAATAATTTAAAAAAAGAGAGAATTTTAATTTTTGTGAACAGAAGAAAAATTTTTTTATGTTTCGTAGTTTAAAAACACTCTAAGTTTTTAATTCAGAGAAACAACCACAGTCTGGAAAAGATCAATTCCATGAGCAATTTCAAAATAAAGAAGCGACAATAATTTATATAATTTTCAAGAAAAACGAAGATCATTTGTATTAAGTTTTCCAGTCTGGCGATCAATACATAACAAGCCCTGGAGACTACCAGCAACTCACCGCAATTATTTATGTTTTTTAATCGTATTTATCGATTTGGTATTTCAGTTTGAATCTGATTCCAAATGAGAGGATAGCGTAACTAGTATGAATAACAATTTGAATTAGACCGGTTAAGTTGTAGGACTAACTAAAAAACAAAAATACGTAACGAGCATCGAAAACTGGAATTGTTATTTTTCTCATTGACTCGAATCATTTAAAATTGTTTTGCTGTGCAACTGCTCTTATTAGGTAATTAAGAAAATTTAGGAAAGCATGAAAACAGCATAGACAAAAAAAATTAAATATTTTACTCAAAATGTTGAAAGAAGTTCAAAAATATGCAAGCTGAAAAAAATTTCAAGTACGAACTGTCTCATAGTTAACAAAGCAGATTTAAGTACGATCTCGAAAAGTAATGGTATATAGATTGAAGTTGAACACAGTTTGGAAATAGATTTAACGGAACCATTAAAACAAAACTGGTAGTTAAGTAAAAAAAAAAACGAAAACCGACTACGGTCGGAAAAATTGCTCTCGAATGACAGGCGGCGCACTTTAATTCAGGTGCTGTAGCCTAGATCAATTTTTCTTTATGAGTGCGAAAAATCAGCAGACGGTAGGAATCGAACACCAACCTCCTGAGTCTGATTCTGTCACCTCAATCAATTGAAATCACTCAAAAATCAAGAAATGCGTGAAAAAGTCACTTGAGAAGTCAAAGATTATTCTAGAATAGATTATTCTAGAAGAAAAGCACAAAACGGTCGAGTAGAAAAATTGTATAAAAATTTACAATAATTGCTTCTCATTTGAGAGCAATTAAACACTAACGCTAATTTCATTTAGTTCTCCGGAAATTAGTGCCGTAAAGACATTAAAGCAAAATAAAAAACCCCAGCCATATTGGTTGATTTAAGCATTGAAAGCACATAGCGCTAATGAGACCTGTAACGGCTGAGAATAAAAGAAAAGACAAAAAGGGACAGCACACACGCAAAAAGTAAAAGTTCAATCAATTTCAACAAAAATGAGAGCTCTAAATTGAAATCAACGCGTCGTGCAATTATGCCTTATTATAAAAATTACTCTGAACAGACCTGTCATCTAAAATACTAAGTCGCAAGACAATAAAAACGGCAAAATTCAAAATCACTTAACCACTATTATATTAAATAATGTCAAAATGCGGAAAAACTGACAAAAATACAAAAATTTGATAAAAGTTTTCTAGGAAGCGAAAGAAATGATGCGGTGACAAAACTACAAAAAAATAGCCACTATCTGTTAGAGATGTTCGAACAAAAAAGTAAAAACCATCTTAAAAATCTTTTACCTCAAAATTGCTAGCACAAAGTTTAGCCTGCATATCTATTGTATTCATCTGAATCTGCATGAAGTATCATTAATTAGCGCTATCAAAGATATTTATTCCTTATATTCCGTATGCAAATATTACTTCAACGAAAAACCATAGACGAAGCGAGATAAGGCCGGGAAACGCTAAAAGTTTTTATCCTAATTTTTCCTCAAAAAAGGCAACATTTCAAAAACATTTTTCAACAATCAATTCAGTTATTAGGGGTTGTCTAATGGTACCACACTTGCGTCTCTCCGCTAAATATAAAAGCCAGGGTAGCATAAAGTTTCCAACCCCAAATTTGAGGGTTGGAACAATAAAAAGAATCATTTTAGGAATTTCTCTTTGTGCGATTACTTTTCACATGGTTTTAAAAAAGGCTACCAAATCAGCAAAAGACGTGGAAACAATTCAGTCTAAATTAATCACCCAGGTAATACGAAGCCCTAATTCGCGCTATGATACACAATAAGAGACATGATAACAGCTGTGAATGGATGTCCCACAAACTGATTTGGTTTCCGATGCAAACATAGCATCAATGATGTATTTTAAAGCGATACATCATTAAAGCTTTACCAAAAAATGGTAACTACGGAATCAGGAGCATAAGCTTAAATTCTATTTTTCTATGTGAAAATAGACAACAGAACTCGGTAGCAAAATAAAGCTTCATCTAACTGTAGGCACATAAAATGCACGAAGGCTCTGAAAGCAGTAGCGCTGGAAAAAAGTTGCCCTGAAGCAGTAGCGAAGCCTACAAGTACCATGAAACCATTAACAAGAACAAATATGAACAAAGAATAATTGAGGTTGAGAAAGCAACATTTTGTCCGCTTGTCTTCGCATACACTGGTGGAGCTGGCCCATCAGCTCAAAAGCGCTGAAACAACTGGCATCAAAGCTCTCTGCGCGAAAATTGGACCGCTAGGCTGATATCATATCACATCTAAGGACAAAAATCAGCTTTGCTCTCCTGATGAGTTCCATCCTCTGCATTCGTGGGTTGAGGACACTTAGGCGGCGCGAAATTGTTGATGCTTCAATGAGAGCTGTGGTTGAAGAAGGGAGGCTCTTAGTTTGACTCATCTACTTTCGTCATTAATTGCTTGTTTTCTAATGCAGTCGGTCTTTTGTTTTACTTTGTCAGCTGATGTCTGTTTATATTATCATTTTATTGATAGATTTAAACCAAGAGACTCGGTAATGTGCGATCGCAGATAAGCTTCCGATCCCGCTCATCCACAATTTTTTGCATAATTGTCTACCAAATGAGGAACAGATAGACAAACCCAAAAATTGAAGTCTTTTTCAAAAAAAATAGTGTATGAACGAAAAGATGAAGCATTAGACTGATGAGATATCTTAATATTAAGAAAGCGAGTTATGATGAACAACAAAATCAAACAACAACAACAACAACAAACATTAATTACATCAAAATTATTATGTCCGTTTTAAAAAACAAAACCTAATAACAAAGACAATATTGCGTCAGGTGAAATTGAAACTAATCAAAATAACTTGTAATTCACCAAAAAAAACCAGACCAGTGCATAATAAACCTTGGTAACAACTAGACAAAAAAGACCAAATAACAGTAAAGTTATAAAATTCACACTTTTTTAAAAAAAATTAATTTCGACGTACTGAAAACCATTAGAAATCAACTAAATACATAACCAACTAAGCGTATGAAGAATTTTTCTCAAACCACTAGTGGGGACTCTAATCAACCGCTGCCTGAGTTGCTGGAAATTGTGACAGAGAGAATTTTAGGTCAAGCAAAACGCAAAAAGTCAAGGGCTAAAAGTCACTCGAAAAGTCAGTAACGGTCCAGCAAAAATTTTGCAAAAGACACACACGTTTACAATACTTACTTATTTGAGAGAACTTAATATCCCACAGGTTTACGATTACCAATGCTTCCATAGATGGACATCAAACCAGTCCTTATTCAATTTTTATGCGGTTAAAAAAACAAAAGGACAAAAAAAATTCAATTAAAATTCGCCCAAAAACGCTGTCGAAGCCGTAAAGCCATATCTTGGCCCTCAAAAGACGTTTGATTGTGAACACAATTTAAAGCTGTATGTGATTTGTCAATAATGAGACTAGGTAACAAGTAGACAAAAAGGGGCAAAAATAAGTAACAATTCTTTTGTTCGAAAAAAATTACTTTCAAAGTCAGGAAAGCAATTAAATACAGAATGAAATAATCAATTAGGTTCATTTATTCGTCCAACGGATGCCCTAGAGACCTGCAATTATCCAGAAAAGGTCTTACGTCTACAAAATGAACGTCAAAAACGGTCTAGCAAAAATTTTGCAAAAGACACACACGTTTACAATAATTGCTTATTTGAGAGCAATTAATATCCCATAGGTTTAAGATTACCAATGCTTCCATAGAAGGACATTAAGACCTGTCCTTATTCAATTTTTCATGCGGTTAAAAAAACAAAAAGACAACAATAAAAAAAATTCAATTAAAATTCGCCCGAAAACGCGATCGAAGCCGTAAAGCCATATTTTGGCCCTCAAAAGACGTTTGATTGTGAATACAAATAAAGCTGTATGTGATTTGTCAATAATGAGACTAGGTAACAAGTAGACAAAAAAGGGCAAAAACAAGTAACGTTTCCTTTTTTCGAAAAAAAAATTACTTTCAAAGTCAGGAAAGTTATTAATTACAGAATGAAATAATCAAACAGGTTCATTTATTCGTCCAGCAGAAGCCATAGAGACCTGCAATTATCCAGAAAAGGTCTTACGTCTATAAAATGAACGTCAAAAAAGGTCTAGCAAAAATTTTGCAAAAGACACACACGTTTACAATAATTGCTTATTTGAGAGCAATTAATATCCCATAGGTTTAAGATTACCAATGCTTCCATAGAAGGATATTAAGACCTGTCCTTATTCAATTTTTCATGCGGTTAAAAAAACAAAAAGACAACAATAAAAAAAATTCAATTAAAATTCGCCCGACAACGCTATCGAAGCCGTAAACCCATATTTTGGCCCTCAAAAGACGTTTGATTGTGAATACAAATAAAGCTGTATGTGATTTGTCAATAATGAGACTAGGTAACAAGTAGACAAAAAAAGGGCAAAAACAAGTAACGTTTCCTTTTTTCGAAAAAAAATTACTTTCAAAGTCAGGAAAGTCATTAATTACAGAATGAAATAATCAAACAGGTTCATTTATTCGTCCAGCAGAAGCCATAGAGACCTGCAATTATCAAGAAAAGGTCTTACGTCTACAAAATAAACCTCAAATATGACAAAAACCAAAAATTAATTTACTTTTGCGAAAAAAACCCGTGTCGAAGACAGTACACTCATACCGAACTCTTTAAAAACATTAGAATTTGTGACACCAATCCCTTTTGGCACATTCCCATGACAACAATGATGTCGTATTTGACCTCTTATTAACGAGACTAGGTAATAAAGAGACAATAAAAAACAAAATTGCCAAGTGAAGAGTTTTTTTATTTCCTTTTTTCGAAAAAAAATTAATTTCAAAGTCAGGAAAGTCATTAATTACAGAATGAAATAATCAAACAGGTTCATTTATTCGTCCAGCAGAAGCCATAGAGATCTGCAATTATCCAGAAAAGGTCTTAGGTCTACAAAATGCACCTCAAATATGACAAAAACCAAAAATTAATTTATTTTTGCGAAAAAAACCCGTGTCGAAGCCAGTACACTCATACGGAACTAAAAAAAAAACATTAGGAACTCTTTAAAAACATTAGAATTTGTGACACCAATCCCTTTTGACACATTCCCATGACAACAATGATGTCGTATTTGACCTCTAATTAACGAGACTAGGTAATAAATAGACAATAAAAAGAACAAAATTGCAACGTGAAGAGTTTTTTTTATTTTGGAAAACAATTTATTTTTTCAGTCATGAAAGCCATCAGCTATCTACTAATATCAGAATATCGGCTTATCAAAACAAATATAACCTGTAAATTTCATTCAACTAAACCGGCAAAGTAGAAATGACAGTTAAAGACAAAATTTAAAAAATAAATTAAATTCTTCAAGAAAGTAATGTCGAAGCCGTTAAAACCATAATCTATATCTTTCACGATTTTAATAGATTCAATTGTGCCTTTTATGAACACCAAAAATGTGATATGTGAACTGTCAATAATGCGATAATGTAATAAAACTAGAAAACGTAAAAAAAGTACAAATATCTAAAAAAAAAGCGAAATTTAGTAGTATCAAAACCAAAAAACCATAACTTAAGGTGAAAAACAGCGATTGAAATAAAAATTCAAATCAGTAGAAAGAAGAAGCATTCTTTCTTTGCTGATACTAAGCTACAAGTTGACCAAACTAAGAAAACATTAGAGACAAAGTTCATTAAGCCATTAATTTAAAAATCAAACATTTTAAAAAGTCAAAACTTTCAAGTAAAAATTTAGATGCATTAATAGGAACGAGCAGCTGGGGAAGCCAATTGGACCTATCACTAATGTACTTCGATTTTAATTGTTCTGTTCTTAATTAATACAGAAAAGATCATTTTTTTTTAAAAAAAGACCCATTGATTGCAATCCGAATACTTTTTGGATTGTAACATTCCCAAGATTGGTCCAAAGCTAGCCTTGCTAATGCTGTTCGTCCATTAGGAACTCTCCGATGAAAAAATTGATAGGCGAAAAATGTCTGAACAAAAAAAACCACTTAAGTATATAGTTCTCTCCCCCCCCCCCCCTCAAGAAGGGTCGGAACAACAGTACGAAATGCTTTATGAAGACATAGTGCTGGGAGGGCCCCAGACCAGCCAATATTCACCCAGTGTTGGGGAGGTGCATTACTTAATTTACCTTTTCATACTTGAAGGATCAATATAAGGCCATTACCTCGCTGAAGATACAAATCTCACTGCCGCAAATTGTCATACTACAGACATTCAAAAATACCGTAGACCAAAACTGTCCTATCCAAGACATTAATCAAAAGGCCATTTGACTCAACCTACTGCTACAAAAAAATCAAATTCTTCGGATAACCTGGTAGCTTATGTAATCTTAAAACATTGGAAATATCTTTTTATCATCAAATCAAACTTTCACATTCTGAAAAATCCTGACTTGTTGAAACATATCTAGTTTTCACATTAAAAATATTTACCTTCCTTGGCTAAACGCTAAAAAATATTCAGCTTCGTGGCCTGATTCTATGCTGAATTCAAATTTCTAGGAATCATTCAAATTTTGACTGTCCTAACTGCTCTAGTGTTTGAGTTCAAATGAATTTAAAAATTATCATCTCATTAAGTCTCATTAAGTTTAGTATCCGAATAAAAAGAAGACAGAGCTGTGCTATAGCATATACGAAAATTGTTAGTAACACGATTTTCTTTGTTTGACATAACTGTTTAGGTACCTGAGCATAACCTCAATCTGCTATTACTTTACATGGATTTAAAACGGAAAAAATTTTGAATGGCTACGGATCTCCCTACATTT
The DNA here is from genome assembly GCF_964194025.1 of Convolutriloba macropyga. Lineage (NCBI taxonomy): Eukaryota > Metazoa > Xenacoelomorpha > Acoela > Convolutidae > Convolutriloba > Convolutriloba macropyga. The sequence goes on from NC_134476.1 coordinate 34,507,779, forward strand.
TACCACCAGATTTCCTACAAATTGGTTTTATTCAGTTATCTTAAAACCGTTCCATTAGGGACAAAATTTTGGTGGAAGATAATAATAACAAAAAATTATTGGATCAAGAAATTCGGGGATTGCCGTTTTCATCTGGAAGCAAAACAGGTAAAAATGAAAACTTTTGCTATTTCAGTCTCGAAAAATGGTAAAAGAGTTGAAGATCACTTAGCAATTGCAAATGAGCCAAACAATTTTTTGTAAGGCCAAATCTTAAAGATGAAATTCCAAAAGAGGCCTTTGTCAGACCCCAGGTTAATAGCTCACAGAGTGTTTGGCTTTATCAAACTAATTGCGACGAAATCATTAAAGTCATTAACGACCTAAAAGAGAAATCATCTTCAGGAATTGATGATATCAGTACTATTTTGATTAAGGAAACAAAATCCCTTACCGGCAAGCATCTTGTTTATCTTATAAACACGTCTTCTAAATACTGCAAATTCCCAAATGTATTAAGTGTTGCAATCCGAAATCTTTTTGGATTGTAACATTCCCAAGATTGGTCCAAAGCTAGCCTTGCTAATGCTGTTCGTCCATTAGGAACTCTCCGATGAAAAAATCGATAGGCAAAAATTGTCTGAACAAAAAAACCACTTAAGTATATAGTTCTCTCCCCCCCCCCCCTCAAGAAGGGTCGGAACAACAGTACGAAATGCTTTATGAAGACGTAGTGCTGGGAGGGCCCCAGACCAGCCAATATTCACCCAGTGTTGGGAAGGTGCATTACTTAATTTACCTTTTCATACTTGAAGGATCTATATAAGGCCACTACCTCGCTGAAGATACAAATCTCACTGCCGCAAATTGTCATACTACAGACATTCAAAAATACCGTACCAATCTAATGAAATATTTTCATGGAAACAAGCTTGCATAGAACTTTAGTAAAACAGTTAAGGATAGCTTTGTTATGGATAATTCTAATGTCGATCATCATCCTGCTAGTTAAGATTGAGGTATCCACGTAGACCAAAACTGTCCTATCCAAGACATTAATCAAAAGGCCATTTGACTCAACCTACTGCTACAAAAAAATTCAAATTCTTCGGATAACCTGGTAGCTTATGTAATCTTAAAACATTGGAAATATCTTTTTATCATCAAATCAAACTTTCACATTCTGAAAAATCCTGACTTGTTGAAACATACCTAGTTTTCACATTAAAAATATTTACCTTCCTTGGCTAAACGCTAAAAAATATTCAGCTCCGTGGCCTGATTCTATGCTGAATTCAAATTTCTAGGACTGATTCAAATTTTGACTGTCCTAACTGCTCTAGTGTTTGAGTTCAAATGAATTTAAAAATTATCATCTCATTAAGTCTCATTAAGTTTAGTATCCGAATAAAAAGAAGACAGAGCTGTGCTATAGCATGTACGAAAATTGTTAGTAACACGATTTTCTTTGTTTGACATAACTGTTTAGGTACCTGAGCATAACCTCAATCTGCTATTACTTTACATGGATTTAAAACGGAAAAAATTTTGGATGGCTACGGATCTCCCTACATTTTACAACCAGATTTCCTACAAATTGGTTTTATTCAGTTATCTTAAAACCGGTCCATTAGGGACAAAATTTTGGTGGAAGATAATAATAACAAAAAATTATTGGATCAAGAAATTCGGGGATTGCCGTTTTCATCTGGAAGCAAAACAGGTAAAAATGAGAACTTTTGCTATTTCAGTCTCGAAAAATGGTAAAAGAGTTGAAGATCACTTAGCAATTGCAAATGAGCCAAACAATTTTTTGTAAGGCCAAATCTCAAAGATGAAAATCCAAAAGAGGCCTTTGTCAGACCCCAGGTTAATAACTCACAGAGTGTTTGGCTTTATCAAACTAATTGCGACGAAATCATTCAAGTCAATAACGACCTAAAAGAGAAATCATCTTCAGGAATTGATATCAGTACTATTTTGATTAAGGAAACAAAATCCCTTACCGGCAAGCATCTTGTTTATCTTATAAACACGTCTTCTAAATACTGCAAATTCCCAAATGTATTAAGTGTTGCAATCCGAATACTTTTTGGATTGTAACATTCCCAAGATTGGTCCAAAGCTAGCCTTGCTAATGCTGTTCGTCCATTAGGAACTCTCCGATGAAAAAATCGATAGGCGAAAATTGTCTGAACAAAAAAACCACTTAAGTATATAGTTCTCTCCCCCCCCCCTCAAGAAGGGTCGGAACAACAGCGCGAAATGCTTTATGAAGACGTAGTGCTGGGAGGGCCCCAGACCAGCCAATATTCACCCAGTGTTGGGAAGGTGCATTAATTAATTTACCTTTTCATACTTGAAGGATCTATATAAGGCCATTACCTCGCTGAAGATACAAATCTCACTGCCGCAAATTGTCATACTACAGACATTCAAAAATACCGTACCAATCTAATGAAATATTTTCATGGAAACAAGCTTGCATAGAACTTTAGTAAAACAGTTATGGATAGCTTTGTTATGGATAATTCTAATGTCGATAATCATCCTGCTAGTTAAGATTGAGGTATCCACGTAGACCAAAACTGTCCTATCCAAGACATTAATCAAAAGGCCATTTGACTCAACCTACTGCTACAAAAAAATTCAAATTCTTCGGATAACCTGGTAGCTTATGTAATCTTAAAACATTGGAAATATCTTTTTATCATCAAATCAAACTTTCACATTCTGAAAATTCCTGACTTGTTGAAACATATCTAGTTTTCACATTAAAAATATTTACCTTCCTTGGCTAAACGCTAAAAAATATTCAGCTCCGTGGCCTGATTCTATGCTGAATTCAAATTTCTAGGACTGATTCAAATTTTGACTGTCCTAACTGCTCTAGTGTTTGAGTTCAAATGAATTTAAAAATTATCATCTCATTAGGTCTCATTAAGTTTAGTATCCGAATAAAAAGAAGACAGAGCTGTGCTATAGCATGTACGAAAATTGTTAGTAACACGATTTTCTTTGTTTGACATAACTGTTTAGGTACCTGAGCATAACCTCAATCTGCTATTACTTTACATGGATTTAAAACGGAAAAAATTTTGGATGGCTACGGATCTCCCTACATTTTACAACCAGATTTCCTACAAATTGGTTTTATTCAGTTATCTTAAAACCGGTCCATTAGGGACAAAATTTTGGTGGAAGATAATAATAACAAAAAACTATTGGATCAAGAAATTCGGGGATTGCCGTTTTCATCTGGAAGCAAAACAGGTAAAAATGAGAAATTTTGCTATTTCAGTCTCGAAAAATGGTAAAAGAGTTGAAGATCACTTAGCAATTGCAAATGAGCCAAACAATTTTTTGTAAGGCCAAATCTCAAAGATGAAATTCCAAAAGAGGCCTTTGTCAGACCCCAGGTTAATAGCTCACAGAGTGTTTGGCTTTATCAAACTAATTGCGACGAAATCATTCAAGTCATTAACGACCTAAAAGAGAAATCATCTTCAGGAATTGATGATATCAGTACTATTTTGATTAAGGAAACAAAATCCCTTACCGTCAAGCATCTTGTTTATCTTATAAACACCTCTTCTAAATACTGCAAATTCCCAAGTGTATTAAAACGAGCAAAATTTGTGTCACTGCATAAGGCGGGAGCAAAAGACGACGTAAACAACTACAGACCAATTTCACTGCTCATTGTATGGAATAAGATATTTGAACGTATCATTTATAATCGAATTTATACATACTTCGAAACATTCGATTTATTTAATCCTAATCAGTTCGGTTTTCGAAAAAAACATAGCACAATTGATGACATTGCAAAGTTGACCAAAATTATTTGTGAAAACAGCAATTTGGAAGTTTTCACCTGTTTGTTGACTAAAAAAAAGCCTTTGATACGATTGACCACGAAATCCTGTTAACAAAACTTGAATTATATGGCATAAGAGGCGTTTGCCTTAATTGGATTAAAGATTTTTTTATCACAAAGACAGCAATGTGTTTCGGACAATAATTGTAACTCCTATTGGAAGAAACTAAAATGTGGAGTTCCACAAGGCTCCATTCTTGGCCCACTGTTTTTCTTGAATTAAATAAATGACATTCCAGACGTATGCCAATTCTGCAAAAATGTTCCCTTTGCAGACGATACAAACCTCATAGCTGGAAATATTGATTTTCTTTCAATACAAAAAGACTTAGTCAATACAGAGAAATAGCTCAATGCGAATAGGCTGTCACTAAACGCTAAGAAAAGTTGTCAAAAGAGTATTAAAATAGGTAACAGTGCCTCTAATTCCAATAGGCTTTGTGATTTAAAATTAAATTCTGTTAGTTTACCTGAATCAGAAAGCTGCAAATATCTTGGAGTACATATAGATAAAAACTTAAGTTTACAAAGCACATTGACGAGGTAAAAAAGAAATTGTCTATTCAATGCGGAATTGTGTCAAAGTAAAGGCATTATATTTCAAAAAGTGCTTTATTGCAGTACTATTCCTGAAAAAATAAACCAATAATTCAGTACGGCATTTTGGTATATGGATTTGTTAATTACAGCACCCTTAAACCCCTAGTTTTATTGCAAAATCAAATTCATAGACAAATGTTGTTCCTGAACTACAGAAGATTTCGCCCATCTTTTTGAGAAATATAAAATCTTAAGTGCTCACGAATTGCATGTATACGAATTATTAAAATTTGTGATTAAATCAGTGAATAAAATGCATACTGACACATCTCAAGGATTTGTTTTCCTGTGAATCGCAATCAACCCATTTGACAAGAAGGTCAATAAAATGGTTGTTAAAAACACCAAGATGTAAACGAAAACATGAACAGAGATCACTGAGATACAGAGGTTCATTTTATCTTTTAATGGAAAGCAATGTCCTACCACCGAATTTTGATCAGCTCTCTGGTTTCTCGTATGTCAATTTGGTGGACAGAATTAGGGATAACTTCATTTTATCAAATATTCAGTTAACAAAAACTGTTTTCTCCTAACAATTTCCCATGTTCACATTTTGAATTTTTTTTAATAATCGAAAAAAACCATCACACAACGCTTTAACGTGCTGTTGCCGGGGTTTCTAAACGGTTAAAAATTTCCTCAAAAAAATGAAAATTCCTTTAACTTTGTTCAGAATTTTGGCTTTTAACTTATGATTCTTTGCAATTTTTTGTTTTATGTTTTTGCATTTTTACATCTCTTGACAGGGCAATGTCCAGTGATCCTGTTGGATCCGTTAATTGCCCTCTCTGAGTGTTTAGCCCAATTTTCTGTGTAGCCCAATGATAACTTGAAGCTTTCTGATGTTATGAAATATTATAGTTTTGATGTTCATTTATACTCAGAGCAATAAACTCTCTCTCCCTCTCGCTCTCTCTCTCTCTCTCTCTCTCTCTCTCTCTCTCTCGCTCTCACTCGCTCTCTCTCTCTCTCTCTCTCTCTCTCTTCTCTCTCCTCCCTCTCTCTCTCTCTCTCTCTCTCTCTCTCTCTCTTTCTCTCTCTCTCTCTCAAAAGTAGTTAGATCCGCTCTTTACAGTGGTAGAACAAACTTTTTCGGCCCTTAAAATCACAAAGAATCAATTTTCGGTTTTCTGAAGAGTTTAACGATTTTCAAACACAGTGAACCTGAAACTCTAAAGAAAATATTGCGTTATGCTTGTGCAAACTGTAAAAACAACTATTACAGTCCTTCGGTGAAAAAAAGAAAACTTTTTAAAACAAATTTAGACCTATAAGACTTGAAGATAATGAACAAACAGAAACCCACTTCTCAGAGTGCCGCAATATAGGACGCCACAAGGAACAACACTGAAGATATCGGAACAACCAAAACACTCCAGAGCACTCAGGAGGCACGTCATTAGAAGATCCACGTTGCTTTAGTTTAATTTTTTAAAAACTAGTTTGTTAATAAACTACTCATTCCACGCAATAAAAAAGTATATCTATTTTCTTAAAACACAAATATACAAACCCACTACCTGTATGTTTCTAAAGATAGTAAAAAATTGTTCTTTTCGGAGGACAAAAGCGGCGTTTAAAAGAGCTCTAGCGGTATCCCATCCAGGTAACAAAAACTTTGCATATTTAAATATAAGATATCAATACAAGTTAAAATGAGATCTCACCTATTTATTATATTGCTGTGCTTTATCACTGTTATAACGACAATGGTAATGAGATGTTCACTGAACTGCTGCAATTATTCTCTCGCACATGAATTACGTAAAGTATTTTTAAAATAACGTAATAAAATGCATTGTATAAACGAAACAACCAATTCTTCATCAAACGACTGTTTATATCAATCTCATAACAGCCTCAAAATTAGATACAAAACTATAACAGAAACTACGAAAAAAGCATTAAGAGCGAAGAGAGCACTCCAGACAGAGCTGATATTCTGTATACAAAAATTGAGCAGAATTATGTATGGATAGTATTGAGCAGTTTGTCTCCTTCAACAAATAATAAAGCAGTTGATCTCAATTTCTAAAAATTGGAACACAATTTTTTCTCTGGAACAAAAGTCTAGTCTACTTTTCTAACATTTTTTTTAGAAATGGTTTAATTTGCAAACCAGGTCTTCTTTTTTCTTCAGTAGAGTTTTTGTCTTTAAAATAGTATGTGCCCAGCGAAATTATGCTGAGCAATGAATTAGATGGCTGAATGACCATGCGGAACATTCTACATTTTTGAAAAATCCGTTTCTTACAAAGTTTAGTAGATAACTGGCACCTGACAGATCTGAGAAAACGAAAATTTAAGCGCCTTTATGTGGTATCTCTGGGTAAAAATTTGGATAAAACTTGCTGATTTAGCTGCAATTTATTTATTTTTCAGGAAAATCAACAAAAATTGGCAGAAAAAAAAGCTTTCTATATTAACAGACCCATTATGATTGAGTCTGGTGAGAACCAAACAATTATTGAATGATGATCACACCTGTAAAAGAATTGAATACCTGTCAAAGCAACCGTTGCAAATCGTTGCTTTTCATACGGTGTATCGCAAACGTTGAATTGCGGTATGTTGGTTGGGCGGAGGAGGGATGTTCACGTGTTGGATACAACACAGCAATTATGATTTTAATTTCAAATCAAAACTTAAAACAACTATGGAAAGTTGTGCTTTAGTAGTATCGTGCACCCTTTTCGAATGCACCATTGACTGATTGGTCATTGCGTTAATTTTGCGCTGTAATGATTCGAATAAGAAACAACAAGAACCTTTTTGAAAAATTTTTTAAATTTTGGTCACATATTAGACAACTTTTGAAATTCTTTGTTTGATAATTGTGCCAAAAATTAAAACAGCGACCAATATCAGTAGTTAGTGGCAGCTTCATGTACTGAGACAGCTTTTACTGATTAACCATTTCATATAATTTATATTGTACTTGGGTGCAGAAAATGGACCTCTTGTTGATGCTTCCTGTACGTAGCTCATATCGCTTACAAACAAAGAATTGAGATTTTTTTAGGTTCACCGTCTGTATTATGTATATAAAAGTTTGTCATAGAGTAATAAAAACAAAAGTACACAATAGAACGACTCCTGTTTTGTTAAGCTGCCTCAAGGAGCAGCTTGTATTCAAGTACTTCAGCGGTATATAAGCTAAAAAACCTTATTTTTTAATTCAGTTTTGTAACATAGAAAAGTCTCTCTCAGGCGGCGAAGAAGGTAGTTGAATGTGTTATTAATGGAATCTTAAATTAGTCTCTGCAACATTGCCACAATTAAGTCTCATGAGTGCTTTTGTATGTTCTATATTTTTAAAATTTAGTTGTTTTGGAAGATTGCAGAAATTACTTTTTTTCATTGTGTGGGAGGCCAACTGTTTTGAAAAACCAAACCGAATTTGCTGTTTGCTGTACCCATTTGAGGTCGCCATTTTTTCTAAAGATTATTTTTAAATGCTTCATGGCGTGTGCTATTAGGGTGCTAATTTTAAGCTTTGTCCCAACTCGTTTTGAAATTTTTCTAATCTAAGATGTTCGAAACAGTATTTTTTTTCAGAATTTAAGATTTCTCAATTGTGTAGCTTCACTTGCTTTACCCAAAACAGAAAAACAGATGTGAAATCAACCTTTTGTCAGAATTGCGGGAACTTAACACTTTTTGCTGTTTTTCAATTTCGCGCGCAGATTGGTTCATTTTATTTACTTTTAATGCTTTTTATGTAATTGCCGGATTTTTTCCGCTTGTACCCCCAGTACGTTTTTCATCCCCATTCACATAGACTGCGCCACTACATAGTAAATAATTTCTAAAAAACCTGCACGTGCTTCTGGGGTGCAAATGATATGCACTCACTTATACTATTTGCATAAACTCTTTCGACTTCTGGATGCAATTTTTTCCCTTTGCTTAGTTAAAAAACAATTTAAGAGACAATACTAAAAACAACTTGAGAAAACTGAAGACAATTTTGCCTCGTTGATAATGTAAGCCAACTAACTAATCGACTTAATTATAGTAGTTAATATAAATACAATTGTTTCAGCTTCCGGTATTGTGCTTTTAGGAGACGAAATATCATAGCAACGAATGAGTCGAATTGAGGCTTGATTCAAAGAATACAAGTGATTTGAATCCTCTTTTTGTTGGCGATTTTGGGTTCGATTTCGTTTGTCTAGAAAAAACAAAAACATATATGAATTAAATTTTTTTGTGTCTTATACAGCTAAATTTGCCCAGGGTTTTTCCATGAAGCTCTTCCTGAGAGCGTTTTAAAAACAGTTATCTTTGAATAGCAAGTCCGGAATCCATTCAACAACGATTTATAGAAAACACTGATGAATCAAAATCTAATTTTTTGAAATTGAAGGTTATTCGCGCTTTTGGTTCCTCTGAATAACTCAAATATTTTTTTATCTGTTTCAAGCTCCAGCTTAATTATAGACTTTTTTCGTAGCAGCTTTTAATTTTAAAAAAAAATTTCAGGTGTTAAAACAAATGTTTCGGCGATAACATTTCAGATATATTGATATATCTTATGCTTCCAAAGGCGAATGTGGGAAGATTCTGTGCTACGCAACAAGCGAGCCTTCTTGTCCTTGGTTTACAGAAAGTACGTTAGGATTGCAGGGCTGAAAGAAAAAGTGGCCACTATTTTGCTTGTCCGATGAGAACAAATTCTGTAAAACTGATGAAGGCATTTTATTTCAAGTTTCAGAATTCATTTTTGTAACTCAAAGAATCCAGAGCTTGATCCTATCTCGGAAGTAAGCGAGAGAGCGCTGAGGTGCATCGAAGCCGCATCAACGATTACCGATATGTCCATTTAAAGCTTTAGTCTATACCGATGCACTACTAAAAAATGACTAAAAAATGACTAAAAAACTTCAATGTTTTTGCTGAGAGGCTTCCACGCAAACCTGGTAATAATTGGTTAGGGAAAGTGATTGCAGCCAGAGATATTAAAAGTAGTTAATGCTGGTTCGTTTTAACTTAAGCCCAGTTCGTTCTAACTAACTGGAATATTGAGATCTACTAAAGAAGTTCTACCCAGATGTTAACTTTCCATTTCGTTGACAGAAAATCAAATAGTTATCAAATAGCAAATAGATGTTTATCTATTTTCTACCACAAAAAATAAGCTACCTACCATCAAGGTTAATTAAGATGACTATTTAATTTCTCCAAAACGAGAATATTTAACCAAGTTCAGCATCTCATTTATTAAGCTCCCACAGAAGCTGAATACGCATACTAAAACAGCGCAATATAACTTTATACAGAAAATTTCCCGGAGAAGCCGCAATTTAATTGTGGAAAACATTTTTTTTTTCGTCGATTGGTATGGGAGAAACAAAGGTGAAAGAAAAATACAAACCGAGGGTTTCTCTAACACCATTGAATTTACTCACTTCCTTGAGGACGAGCCAACAATATGTTGGACAGATAGTTTTCGGTTTTAAATTTATGGCTCGTATATTCGAATTTGAACAAGTAGGTTGTTGTCGACAAGAAACTGTCGGATATCGTCGCTATTAATTGACCGAAAACTCGTATATTTCCCAGAAAAAGCTCTGAAATCGCCATAAGCAGAATGCGTAAACACATGATGCTCGAAAATGTTAACGCTTTTAGAGACCTCTGGGTGAAGAAACGATAACCTGGAACGAAACATCTGTGACCATTCAGTTTGTTTCTTCTCACAAATGGCGATACAGACAAGAGATGCGTCGCAGGATAAATTGGACTCATCGCATGAATCTGAAGATGTAAGTATCTTGACGTTCAGGCTCCAACCATTATACAATACAGGTGTTCAACTTACTTTACATCCACCACAGTTTAGTTTGTTTATTATTAGCCAGGTGATATTCTGCCCCGTTTCAACACTCAAAAACTCATCTCTGCCTAAGAACCGAAGTACCATTGAAAGCTGCGAAGGATTTAGGCAGCTACTGGCGCTACCTGATCCATCAGCGAAACTCCGTAGGAAAAACAAACCTGCAACTGTATTTGGCGATTTTTGAAGGAAATTAAAATACTTGCGATCACTTTCGACTTGATCGAGTTGCCTTCTGTTAACATTGACTTCACTTTGTAAAACCTTGATGTTATAACTTACGACTGCGGCGTTTTTATCAACTGTTGGAATTCTGTTCAAGGCAGATCCAAGAAGTTTCCTTATAATGTGCTTCATCAATTTGATTATGATCAGCGTGATCTTCATCAACGCACGCTTTGCGCGAACTATATTTGCAATCTTCGCACTAAAATGTTGCGTCACGGCCGTGCTCGTCGCATTTTGGTAAAGCTGTTATATTAGGCAACGTTTTGTTCAGTGCAGATCGATTAGAAATCAAAGTCTGAATCCCAGACTGAAACACTGAAGTTTGCCCAGGTGAAACTGTACCGAAAAACGTACTGGGACCAGTAGGAGCTTCCGAAGGTTAACTCTACCGCTTGCTACACACAAATCAGGTTACATGGTTGCCCGCACTTTTCAAACTAGGGTAGAAATTTCTCGGATAGTCTCAGACTAAAAGCCCACAATTTAGTTTCTTTTCAGAAACAAGTATTTACGATCAACAAACAACATCCACAAGTTTCAATATTCGAAGCCATGCCAAACCTTAAGGGATTTTAACAGATAACTAAAAAAACGAACAATCGTGTAAAACTAAATAAACTTCTGAAAGTGTTATTTGCTGCCTATGAGAAATTAGCCAAACTATCAAGCCATTATTCAACATTAAGACTTATCCATTTTCGTATTGATGTGTTTTCCTAGAAAACAAACAAGGAGGCTCGGTGATATGCGTTCGCACATTAAGTTCCGACCCCGCTCATCCACATGAGAACAGATAGAAAACCCCGAAAATTCAAGTATTTTTCAAATAATTTGTGTATGAACAAAAATTTCGCTTCCAACCCAAATGCAGTGAAGTAAAAAATGTCGCATTAGATTGATGAGATCTGCCATTATTAAGAAAGCGAGGCAAGATGAACAACAAAATCAAACAACGACAAACATTAACTACGTCCAAAAATTTATGTTCATTATTTATTCAAAAAAAACTTGATAACAAGGTCAAGATAGCGTCAGATAAAGCAAACTGAGCAAAAAATGTACTTGACAAGAAAGGATATGGGACCAGTAAAAAAACAGCAAAGTTAATAAATCCTCTTATTAATTTTAAACAATTAATTTCAAAGTAGGGAAAACAATTAGATATCAACTGAAATTATCCAAACGTTTTATTATAACCAATGCCTATATAGGAGGGTACTAGGAGCTGTCTTTATTCAATTTTTCCAGCAGTTACAAAAAAACCAACGAATAAAGACAAAAAACAGAAACTCAAATGAAATTTGTGAGAAAACGCTGTCGAAGCCGTAAAAGCATTTTCTGTAAAATATGTTCAAGTGCCTTCTTCGAATGCTAATAATGTGATGTGCTAGCTCTCATTAATGAGACTAGGCAAAAAATTGACAAAAAGTGAAAAATGGGTAAAATTAAGAAATACTTTTTTTATTTTTCGAAAACAATTATTTTCAAGGTCATGAGAGCCATTAGCTACAAAATGAAATTCTGAAATTATTGAATAGGTACGTTTATTCGTCCAACGGAAATGCTTGAGAACATATTTTCCAGAATGTGTCTTACGTCTAAAATAACGTCAAATATAGACAAAAGCAAAAATTAGTTAAATTTTTTTGCAAAAAACCCGTGTCGAAGCCAGTAAATTCCTAACAAAGTCTTCAAAAACTTTAGATCTTTTACACTCGCGCCTTCTCTCGACGCCAAAAAGGTCATATGTGATCTTTAATTAACGAGACTAGGTAACAAAAACACACACAAACACAAAATAAAAACGTTAAAGTGTTTTTTTAAACAAAGTTATAAAAGCCATCAGCGATCCACTCAAATCAGAAAAGAGGCTCATCTAATACTCCATAAAAAGCCAGTGTGACCTGTCATTCTCCAGGAAATTTCATACGACTGAAAGACAAAGCGATAGTTAAAGATAAAAGTAAATAAACTCAATTAAATTCTTCGAGTAAGTGGTGTCGAGGCCGTTTATCATAATCTGTACCCTTAAAGACTTCAATTGTGCCTTATTTTGAACGCGAGTAATGTGTCATGTGAATTGTTAATAATGTCCTAATTTGAAAAAAAACGAGAAGTAAAAAAGGGGCAAATGCCTAAAAAGTAAAAACAAATGTTAAATCTGGTACTATCAAGGCCAGAAAATCAAAACTAAACGCGTTAAATCGCAATAAGATTAAATTTTAATTCAGTAGAAAGAAGAAGCATTCTTTCTTTGCTGACACTAAGAAACAAGTTGATCAAATTGAGAGAAAAATAAGGGCAAAATTCCAAAAGCCCTTGTTTATTCAAAAAACAATTAATTTTAAAAGTAAGAGCGAACACAATCTTTCGAATAAAAACTAGATACAGTAATTTGAATAATCTTAGGAAGCCAATTAAAAGGTCGATTTTTTTTTTAAAAAAGACCGATTTTTTTTTAAAAAAGAAGACCGACTGATTACAATCCGAATTATTTTTGGATTGTAAAAGTCCAAAATTGGACAAAAACAGCCTTGTTATTGCTGTTCACCCACCAAGAACACTTAATTGTTTCAAATTTTACAGATATAGACAATTTGTTTTTTAAAAAAAAAACAAATAAAGGCTGCGTTTTTTGATAATCATCGAGAGAACTAGCAAAAACCGGCCATACATTAATTCCAGAGCACTCTCAATGGAAGTGGAAGTAGGACTAGCCACCTTGAAGTTTACAAAGATTGTGTTATTGGTTTTTGGGTGAGTACTTGCGGCAAAATTAATCAAAGTGGACCAAAGAAGCTTATTTCGTGCAAACCTTAATTTTGATGAAAAAGGCTGAATTTTGAAAAGCTCGAAGATTTTTTAAAAAAAGACCGACTGATTACAATCCGGATTATTTTGTCTATTGTAACAATCCACGACTGGACCAAAACCACGACTGGGCCCCGCTATTGCTGTTCGAATGCTTTAGACGTAGATAATTTGTTAGTTGCAGGATCAAGAATAGATGCTGCGTTTTTGATTTCATAAAGTTAGCAAAAAACGTTAGCCAAATTTTGATTTTAGATTACTCTCAATGAAGTGGAGGTGAAACTAGCTCCCTTTGTGGTTTAGAAAGATTGTGTTTGTTGTTTTTGGGGTGTGTACTTCCGGCAAATTTAATCACAGTGGACCAAAGAAGCTTATTTCGGGCAATTTTTGATGGAAAAGGCTGAATTTTAAAATATTTAGCCGAGATTTTAGCCAAAAAACAAATCAAAATAGTCAACAATACTTTTTGTCTTTGAAAACCAAATCAACAACACTACTGTTATCAATTTTAACAAATTTTAACGAAATTGACTAAATTTTCGATAAAACTTCCGGAAAATTGGAATAAAAATGACAAAAATCAATCTTAATATTCACAAAATTGAAACCTCGATAAATCGCTCTAGAGAACGAAATTCAAAAAATCTTTTTAATTCCATAATCTACGCTGGATGGGCTTTTTTAAAAAAACCCAGTTGAAAATCTAGTTCCTCCCCCCTCGAAGCCAATTGGACCTATCAACAGTGAGCTTTGATTTGAGTTGTTCTGTTCCTTAATTAACATAAAAAGATCGATTTTAAAAAAAAAGACCAACTGAATACAATCTGAATTTTGTCTTTGGTTTAAAACAGTCAAAGATTGAATCATCAACAGCCTTGCTATTGCTGTTTGTCCAATAGGAACACTCAATTTTTTCGAAAGATTTAGATTAGATAATTCGTTAGTTGAAAGATCAAAAATAAATGCTGTGATTTTGATAATCATTGAGTGAAGTTAGCAAAAACGGCAAGGGTTAGAAAGAGATTTAATTCCAGACTACTCTTAATGGAAATGAATGCAGAGATAGTACGCTTTGTAGTGTACAAAAATTGGTTGAATTGTTTTTGAGTGTGTACTTCCGGCAAATTTAATTAAAGTGGACTAAAGAAGCTTATTTCAGACAATTTTGGATGAAAAAGGCTGAATTTTAAAATAATAAGCCAAAAAAATCAAAATAGTCAACAATACTTTTTTGTCTTTGAAAACCAAATCAACAACACTACTGTTATCAATTTTAAAATATTTTAACAAAATCGACTAAATTTTTGATAAAACTTCCGGAAAATGTGAACAAAAATAACACAAACCAATCTCAATATTCACAAAATTGAAACCTCGATAAATCGCTCTAGAGAACGAAATTCAAAAAATCTTTTTAATTCCATAATCTACGCTGGATGGGCTTTTTAATGATACCAGTCACAACTCTCTACGATGAATATATCGATCGGTCAAAATTGTCTGAACAAAAAAACATAGCCGGAAGAATTCCGGAAGCAACTCGAAGCGTCAAAACTTCAGAAAGCAAACAAAACTGTAGCTGAAGCCATTAACTATTAAACCCCTACCTCATTACCTCCCCAGGTCTGATCTTAGAAGCGTTGAAATTTAAACCACTCACCAAGAGAAACAAAGTGAAGCAAAACTTTATACAATTGAAAACGTTTGATAACGTTAAAAAGCTCGAAATAATTAGGATGGTCAGAATATTGCTAGGTTAAAAAACCGACATGACTATCAATTGCCCTCAAATAAATCATGATTCTGATCTCAAAAAGATCGCGAAAGCAAACGGCAGATAATAATCTTACAGAATAAATAAATTTTTCAATAAAGAATGCTCAAATTGAAGAATCAGAAAACCATTACAGTTAGATTTAGTAGTTCCTCCCCCCTCAAGAGGAGTCGGATAAAAAAAACGGAACTTAAAGACATGAGCTAATTAAAGCTTATCTCAGGTTCAAGGTGCATTAAATATTCAAAAATTTAATAGTGTCAAAAAATTATCATTAACTTATCTTTTAAAAATGAAGCAATAGACTGTGAGAACTGTAAAATTTACAACCCTTAGAAATTATAATTTACAGAAACTCGTCTTCTCGAGAATATTTTGGTGAAGGGAAACGGTGGAGGTAGTGGGGGCGGGGCTCTCTGTCCCCAGGTCCTCAATTGGCATTAAATTAGCGAGTGTTAAACAAATAATTCCAGCACACCTTGATACTTTTTCTCTTGATAACAAGAACAACTATTCATACAAAGGAAAATGAACGCCAAACAAAACAAAAAATTTAAATATCACGCGGTTGTTGCTTCCACCTAGAAGTTACAAAACACCAAAATGAAGTCGAGTTTTTGAGTTACCTTGAAAGGGCATAACAAATGCGTGGACAAATTTTTAATCAACTCTTGTTTGGACTACAAAAGCTGCATAACGTACACCAAATCACAGCTTTTCAGGCAATTTTTTTCTTACAACTATTCATCTGGAAACAGTGGCGGGAAAGAGTGACGGAAAAACGTCGTCTATTCCAAAGAAAATCAGACAACTGTTCCAAATTTTCGTAGTGTTCATCATACTCCAACAAGTTATTTCAACTGTACCTTATGCAACTGCTATCGCAACGGGAGTTGAATAAAAGTACAACAAAAATTTATTACAAAATTGATAGCAAAATGCAATATCCCAACGTAGCAATAATTGTTCTGGAAAGATTATTTTAATTCAGTTACCCCCAGAACACTCGACAGACAAGTAAAGAATGAAAAGAAACTATTCATTATAATGATTAAATATTCCGCGGCCAATTCTAGTTTTATCCAGCTGCATTTCAATTAACTTTGAATCGCTTTATAGAAAATGTAGCCAATGATAACTTACTCAATTTCAACAACAAAAAAACAAAGACATACGTTTATCTTTGGAAGCAATAACAGCTCCACTGCAAGAGCTAGACAGCAGCATTTAGCTTCACATACAAGTCTTCATTTACAATGGTCTATAACTATCAAATCAACAAAAATGTTTTTAATACAATCAAAAAAGAAGTAAAAAAACTTTCTTCTATGGCGGACCAGGATACTTACGAAAAATGAACTTCCAAAAAAGTTGCAAATAGGATACAACAGACTTGCTTCAACAAGAAACAACACATCTTCACAGCTTCAAAAAAATTAGAATAGCTTTCGAGCATGTTTCGTAACTGTAATGCAAACTCTTCTTTTGAGGCTGCGGAACACAGAAGATTGAACATTTGCTCCTCAATGCAATTGTACATCGCAAAAAATTTAGCTATACAAAAAAGGTGCAGCGACTTCGACTTCATGTTCAAAACCTTCCTTTTCCGTATTCTGGCGAGAATTCAAAGTTCCAAAACGGTCTCTTAAAACAAAATAATATTTTATTGTAAAAACGGCGCGTATATATATGTCGGAGACATCGATAGCAAGCCTTTCTGCGAATAAATGACGAATTAGCATGGAAAAACAATGCCAAATTTTTCTGATAAAATGAGAGGGAGGACAAATAACAAAGAAAATCGTCAAATCGTCAATGTGCATAAAATGTATAAAAATAAATAAATAAAGAGTTTATAACTAATCTACGTTCTGCTTGTTTCCAGAATGATTGTGAAGCCCTGTTTTTTTAAAGAACAAAGGGTCTCAAATAGTTGAGACCTTTTGTTCTTTAAAAAGAACAAAGGGTCTCAATGAGGCACCACACGACGAAGCAACACTGCCACTGTGTTCTATCGGTTTAGTAAGAAAATTGCATCCAAAAAGTGTAAGAAATATAGAGTTTTCTATCTGATCCGAAAAGAATTGACTATTAGTAGTAGTTTGCAATCAAACACGAATTGTTCCTTGCTGCAAATTACACCATGAAAGCCTTTTCACAAAATGAATGACAAAATCGAATATAGCTAAAAAAAAGATTGCTAAAAAAGCGGCACAAGCTTCAGAGAACTGTTTGGTCACAAAATACAAATGAAAAGAAAGACTTAGAAATTTGAAAAAAGCTTTATACAACTTTTTGATGTCAAATTGAGTCAAATTTATGTAGTGTAAATCAATTCTTAAACAACCTTCAATTACGCAAAGATATAGTCAGTTGACCTAAACTGCACTTAAAGAGAGCAAAAATCGATCAATGAGATGAAAAGTAACTTGATTAGTGAGGTAAAACAAATAAGATAAGGTTATATTCATGCGAATGAACAAAAAACTATCGCCATAAGTATGAAAAAGACTTCAAGCCTGCAATTCAGCCACAAAAAAGAAAGAAACGAATGAACAAAAACTGATGTGAAGCAAGCATGATGTCATACGGCCAAACAATAGCCTTGACCACGAATTTGAATAATATAGCAGAAGTCCTGAATTACAATAGAAAGAAGTGAAAAATCCAGTCTTTCTCGTTATGGGTTCCATTTTTTTTTACGTGGAAAACGCGTCATCACAAACTGCAACAATTCAGCTCTCAAACTATTTAACCTTACAAATACCTACCTTAATAGCACTAAGGGAAAGAGTGAAAAAAGCCCAGCAAATCTAGGAATAGATAATTTACCAAAGATGTTCGGAAACAAATAAGGTTTAAGCATGAAAACCATTCGCTAAACACAGCATTAAATGCGTCAATTTTTGTTGCTATAGAAGGCCGATGAAATCCACTGCTTTTCAGATTATATAACAAAACAACAAATAATCAACCGAATATGTTATATAGCTTCACTTTTGATAAGAAACCCAATATGACCCGTCATTAAAGAGACTTTACGCCGTGATAACAAAAAGAAAAATTGAGGGCAAAACTGAAAAATCAAGGAGAAACACAAATATTGACGGTGAAACAAATTTTATGAAAACAAGACCAATAAAACATTAACTTACAACTGCAAATTGTTAACAGGTTTCTCAAAACCATTGTAAGCTTCTCAAAACCATTGTAACCTACCATTACTGACAATAAGCAATAAGACTGCAAAAAACATTAAATACTGGCGAATAAATGCCAACTATTCTTTTGAAGTTGCGAGACACAGAAGATTGAACATTTGCTCCTCAGTGCAATTGTACAACGCAAAAACTTCAGCTATACAAAAAAAGTGCAGCAAGACTTCATGTTGAAAACTTCCCTTTTCCATCTATATATTCTGGCGATAATTAAATGTTCCAAGGCGGTCTTTTAAAACGAAATAAAATTTTATTGTAAAAACTGCGCGTAGATAAATGTCGGACACATCCATAGCAAGACTTTCTGTGAATGGCGAATGCAGTTGGGGAAATACAATGCCAATTTTTTCTGAGGAGACTAATAGGGAGTGCAAAAAAAACAATAAAAATGGGCAATGTGCATAAAAAGATAAACAATAAATAAATATAAAAAAATTGCAAGTTGCGCTATAATAATTTAACGTTCTGCTTGTTTCCAGAAGTGATGTGGTGCCCTGTTTTTTAAAAGACAGAGGCTCTCAATTAGTTTGCAATGAGGCACCACACAACGAAGCAACACTGCCACTGTGTTCTATCGGTTCAGTAAGAAAATTGCATCCAAAAAGTGTAAAAAAATATATAATTTTTCATCTAATCTGAAAAGAATTGATTATTAAAAATTTTTGCAATCGAACACCAACTGTTCTTTGCTGCAAATTACATCATAAAACCATTTTCACAAAAGGAATGAAATAAAATGGAACATCAGCTTCAAAGACCTGTTTAGTCACAAAATACAAATGAAAAGACTAAGAAATTTGAAAAAGAAAGTTTTTACACAACCTTTTGATGTCTAATTCATTCACACTTATGTACTGTAAATCAATTCTTAAATAACTTTCAATTAGGTAAAGATATAGTCAGTTGACCTAAACGGCACTTAAAGTGAGCAAAAATCGATTAATGAGATGAAAAGTCAATTGATCATTGAGGGAAGAACAAATGAGACATAAGGTTATATTCATGAGAATAAAAAACTATCACCAAAAGAATGAAAAAGAGCTCACGCCTACAATTCAGCCACAAAAATGACATGACAGATTGAGCAAAAACTGATGTGAAGAAAGCATGACGCCAAGAGGCTAAAACAATAACTTTGACGACGAACTTAAGAGTCTTGAATTACAATAGAAAACAGTAAAAAAAATCCAGTCTATCTCGTTATAGCTTCCATTTTTTCTTACTTCGAAAACGCGTGATTATATACCGCAAAATTTCAGCGCATCAAACTATTCAAACTTACAAATTCCTTCCTTAATAACACTAAGGGACAGAGTGAAAAAAGACCAGCAAATGAAGGAATAGAAAATTTACCAAAGCTGTTCGGAAACAAATAAGGTGTAAGCATGAAAACTATTAGCTAGAAACAGCATTAAATGCGCCGAATTTTGCTGCTATAGAAGGCCAACGAAATCCACTGTTTTTCAGATAATGTGAAAAGACAACAAATAATGGCAAAACTATAGACCCTAATCTTTTGCTGAAATTGCCACAGTCGAAAAAAAACGACTAATGATCAACCGAATATGTTAAACAGCTTAACTTTTGATTTGATTTGAAATAAGGCCTGTCATTAATGTGACTATATTCCGTGATGACAAGGAAGAATTGAAGGCGAAATTGAAAAATTAAAGTGAAACACAAATATTATGAAAACAAGCCCATAAAATCGTTAACTTACATCTGCGAATATTTAACAGGTTTCATTAAGCTTTTCAAAAACCAATGTAATTTGCCATTACGGAGACTAAGCAATAAAACTACAAAACGAACATCAAATACTGGCGAAAAAAATGCGTCATTTTGAAGAGAAAATCCTTCGAAGTCCTAATAAAACCAACAGCCGCCCATAGAGCAATTATCATTTCAAGTAAGCTCCATTAGCAACCATGTTTTGCTTTTAATAGCATTTGCGAAACCAGAGCAAGATTGGAAGTCAAATTGACGGACGTGAAAAAAAATAAACTAAAAAACCTTAAAAACTAATTTTTCATTACACTTTAAAAGCAGACTTCACAAATACACACTTTTACCCTAATCCCATTCGTGCTTCTTTTTACTACCCAATCGCTACTATCACCACTTTAAGAAATAAGAACTCTCATTGAAGGGAACAAAGTAGACAAAAAAAGTTGACAAAAAACCTTAAAAAATCAGCAACCTAATACAATCAAACTCTATTTGACTTTAAAATTATACCACAAAACGTCCTGAAAAACAATTGAACATCATGAGTTGACTATATGAACAGCAAATCACTTCAATAATCCGAGCCTAAAGAACAAAGAAAAAATTCAAAAATTTAACAATGGCGCTTAAAACTTACACCTTTCCTGTATTAGGGTTTTGAATACAAACGGTAACTGTAAAAGTTGCCCAAATGTGAGGACTGAGAATTTACGAAGTCAGAAAAGTCTTGCTTTATTGTAAGTAGAGAAGCAGAGGCAAGTAAAACAAAAAACTGTCAAAAAACTTGAAATCCGAGAAATTTCTGAACTACAAAAAAAAATTGCAAAAAAATCATTGATAAATTATCTCACTTATATTAACCTCGTTTTCAAAAGCAATACAATCGTGCAAAAAACAAAAGAACAACTAACATACAGGCTAGCAGAAACAGGGCTCTAGATATAGTAGACATAGCATGCAAAATTAAAAAAAAACAGTCAAAATTTTACACTTCATATCAAATTGAAAGAGAGCACAAAGAGTTGAACAAGTCCTTAAAAATTAATGTCTCAATACCAACATTCTGCTGCTAGAATCTAGTTCCAATGCCAACATTGTAACGCTAGAATCTAACCACAAACATACATCCATGCTCTTAAAATGTTAAATTGGCCATTAAAATACAAAAAAAAACTATAAATATGACAACACGTTTCCAAAACACTATTTAGAATTGCCAGATTTGCTATCGTGTAAGTTGGTATCAACATTACATACACTTCAAAAAACAGAAAAAATTCCTGTTTGTCCAATACAATTATGAACTGTGCCCAACGTCAACTCAACCCATTTAATGAAAACCTCAAGAAAACGGCCATAGTTCAAAAAACACAATTTTGCGCTCAAAAACTGATTTGTTTTACCTTGGATTTAGTCGTTTCAGACAAACTTCAGCACACTACGCACCTGAGAGGCAACTACAGCCAGCTTTGCGTTTCTAACTCAACTTAAGGCCCTCTCGGTGTTACCTGTTTTTTCCGTTTCGAACGCTTAAAATTATCGAAAAGGTGTGAACACATTCACAAAACAGAAGACAGCGTCCCATAAAATCAAAATTGTTGTAAAAATCAAGAGAAATTAAAAAATATCTCAGCTTAGATATTACCATCGCAGCTATTATAACGAGATAAAAAAATTAAAGACGCGTATAGGCAACAAAGAAATAAATTTTATTAAAAAATATCTCTATGCTCTACAAAATGTGAAGCGTGAAACGATCAAAAATGTTAGGCTCAATCTTCGGTCGCGGTGACATTCTCTTCCCAAAATGTGACAAAATCTCTTCGACGATTGATTCATTTTTCAGGCGATTCTTAATCATACCACTTTTGTTAACTCTCCGCAAAATATATCGGTCGTCCGAAATGAGCTTAGTAAAAAGTCGGGCTGGTATTAGGATCCTGACTCCCATTTCAATGGTGTTAGGAAAAATAAAAAACAAAATTGATACTAAACTAACAAAGACTGCTTCGCCAATGCTACCAACAATCTCTTGGAGAGAACCAATCAATTCAGAATAATACATTCACAGATACATCAAATTAGAATGACCCATCTTCCCTGCTGCATTAAAGTAGTCGTTTCAATTTTGTACCGTCTTGCTAGGAAAAAAAATAGTGAGTACTTGCAGATTTTGATGACTTTGATAACGCGATCTAATCTATTTGATGTGATATCTATGACTGTTTACTATTTGATTTCATATTGCAATTAGTCATATCTGACTTACTTACCATTATTACTTTCTGTTATTGAGACTTCCCAATTACACCCCCCCCCAGTACCGGAAATATAACGGTGTGCTAAATTATTGCGGGGAAGGAATTATATTGGTGTTATAATCCGACTTCATCAAAATCATGCCTCGCCAAAACTATTGTTTTAGTTATTGTTTATGTTTATTACCTTAATTTGTAATGTTAATATATCGATCTCATACCAACACAATACTGTTTTCTCATTGACATCCCGCATCGAATGTCAAGTTGTGCCAGTCACGGAACTCAAGCTGTGAAAATCGAAGGGAAATTGGTGATTTTCGCAACTTAGCCAAGGACCGCAGAATCAAACTAGCAACTGAAAACAGTTTTATTCACGCCTCACACAGGGCAATAAACTTACACAAAAACTGACAAAAACTTCAACAAAATATGAACAAAAACTTCATGCAGGGACACGAAAAGTACTCAAGAGAAAAAATCCACGTGGTGTGTGTGTGACACGAAAAGTACTCAAGTGAAAAAATCCAACCATGACAATTACGTCATTTGCAATCAATTAACTCAGTCTTCATCAGCTTTCAACAGAGATGTTAATCCCTTTGAGTACTTTCAAAACATTCCTGTTGATAATTTTGGCAAAAATTAGGCCAGCCGCACTAATGCATTCGATAATAAACCAATATATAGGCAAATTTCTGTTTTCTCGTTATTTCACAATTTCATGCCCGTACATTATAGCCGAATTTCTATTTAAACTGTCTATAAGAAATCAATTTCTAACTTAGAGGCAAAAAGCCAAGCCAACTTCGGTTAGTCAAAAATATAACGCATTTTGACTGGTGACACAAAGCTCCTTGTCTCGCCCAAAATCAGAAATGAACAGTCAGCAAAAAGACCCAGTTTTTAATTAGACAAAAAAGGTGTATTACTGCATAGCCCAAACTATATTGTTGCAAAAACCGAGAAAAATTTGAATACAAATAAACATGTATACTACTTACACATGCACAAGAGTTCGAAGATCATGATTTACGCTCCTTACTGAGAGCAGGAACACATCGTTCAACTGCAACAACGAGCGACAGACATTTCACACAATTTTTCACCACATACCTTTCGTATCACCACCAAAACGATGCTTCATATTAAGACAATAGCAAGCCTCCACGATACACGAAAGGCTGAGTATCAATGAAGCCAATAGGATTTGCATTCTTCAACTTTGTCTCTGTATTCAAAACTTTCTTTTGAGCTCAGAACTATTCTTCAAATGTAATCAACTTACTCTGGAAGCTTGTACATACATTGGTTAATGTAAACTTTTTTAAAACTATTGATTTACTCAAGTCAAACAAAAGCTTTTCAAAATTAACTTTATAAATGCAATGCAAAATAAATAAATGCAATGCAATTTAAATAAATGCAATGCAATATAATTCTCTATGTTACAAGACATTTTGTCCAATGGCAAAGTACCAAATGTGCCTTAAAACCCAAAACCAACATACCTTGTAAAGAGGAATTTGATTCCCTTGGATTAGCATATTTGGGCACAATGGGTATATTGGCATTCTGTCCTAACATCTATTCTCTAGCATATCAGCAAAGGAAGAGATATTTCTAGCTTTCTGGTAAAACTTTGTTAAATCAATTTATAGAAACAGAACTCTCTTTTCCACTGCATCAATTGTAGTCGTTTCACAGATGCTGCCTTACTTCACAACTCCATTATTTGCAATTGCTTTCGTATTATTTGTCTTAATTTAATGAGTTATGTATTTGCATACGGAACAGAATGAGTCAATGAAATTATCCTTAAGAATTCAAAATGATACCATCCCGGACCTTAGTGTCAGAGTAAATCAGTACTGTATCATTAGAATCCAATAGTAAATTGAAGATTTAATACTGATTCAAGGTGGCCGCAGCGATATCGAATGTGCATTATGTTCAGTTCAAATTCAGTGCCCATTTTTTTCTCTGAAATTACTATGAACATTCGAATTTTCTGCTTCATTATGTTTATTGAAAAATTAGAAAACTGAAAATTTCGAAAAAAAATTGAATTTTTGGGAGACACCAATGTTGAGCATGAAAATAGCATTTAGTGAGTTAAATTTAAATACCATAGTTATAAAAACAATGAATTTACTATGATTCAGTACTGATTTTCAATGACACTAAGGTCCGGGATGCAAAATGTTGGAAAAGAAACAAATGAAGGCAAATAGAAACCGAGATCTCTTTGATAACAACGAAAATTTAGCAGCACACAATTTAAAACACAATCAATTGGAAAAACATCAGATTTGACTGCTTTTCTTTCTAGAGAAAGAACAACTACCAATGAACGATTATCAGAGATATTCAATATAGGAAAGGATCTATTACAATTCACAAAAAATAGAAAAGATATGATAAAGATCTTCTATTTATGAACACAATTGCGGTCTAACATCTAAACTCATGGAGACTTACAAGACAACGTCCTTACAGGGTACACGTTAAGTGTGTGAGTATATAAACTGAATAAGACGAACTAACGATGATGGGATCTAGTGAGCAAAAAACAATAAAAATTTCCATATATTGGCACCCATTTTTTGCACTAGGACCCACACAAACAGCTTTTTCATCAGATCCAAGAATTTTTAATTAGAACGAATACAAAACAATTTATGCAAATACAGACCTTTCGACAATACACCACATCATTATAACCATTAGCTAGATAAGAGAACATACGCTCTATTAGAGAGCATCTGTAACCTGTCAGTCACGTGGCAAATAACACAAAACATTTGAAAAAGCTGCAGAATTTGCTAAAATAGCCATTTTGTTTCTGAAGAAAAATGTTGACGAAAATGATTGAAAAACCACTATTTAATATTAAAAGTTTCAAACAGACTAATCAACTGATGTCCAAATTGATTCAATTTTTGTTTTTAACAAAAAAACTTTAAAGATTTCTACATATTGGCACTTCAATCATATACTATCTTACCTTTTTGTAGTTCAATCATACACTTACTACCTTATCAAAAAAATGTCCTCCAAAATAAAATGAATTGACAGTCAGATTGAACCAATTAACAAGTTAATCTATGCCTCATTGCAGAGCAACCAGATGTTCTTGATACTCAGACAAAGCAGCAAAATAACTAAATAACTATCAGTAGGTAGAACAAAATATTCTTCGCTATTTGCGTCAAACTCATAACAAAAAATAGCTACTCATTGAAAGAGTCACATTCAGTCATCTATGTTATAATGGAAGATATTTGTTACATTTAATCAGCAGTGGGGAAGGGATACTATTAGAAATAAGAAAGGAATGCAAAGAGCAATAAAAAACGCACGCAATAAACAATTCACGAAATCTTTTCCAATCCCCCTTAAGAGCTACCAAAAACCAATTTTACGCCCTCAAGCTAGTCATTTTTTCTCCCCGATTTTCTTCTATAGGATAACAATCAATTTCCAAGGTTCACTCATATTTGCTTTAAATAATTATAATAAAGCTGAACACATTTCAAAAAAGGCGCCAGAATGAAATTAATGATATTTGTGAAACATTCGGAAGGTAAAAGAAACCAACCGAGAAGATGAAGCGAAGCGGCTATTAGAATAAAGAAGTTCAATGGTTTCACAAAAGTTCATTTAAATAAACATTTCCAACAAACAATTTCTATATTTGAACTTTAATTCTTATCAAGGTTGCGAAAGATATTCAATGCATAAATAATACAAGACTTGCAGTTGACGTGGCGCTAATGTTGCGTAGAGATCAAGTAACTTCTATATCACCTAAATGTATATAAGTTAAAATTGTACAGTTTTTAAAAGTTTATTTTCACACTTTGGAATTTTTTTTTCAAAATCTCATGAATAGTTACCCAAACAAACACAGGCGTCCTCGTCTCAAACGATTTTTTTTCTTATCTGTCGAAATCTGACAAAATGTGACCGTTTGTGAAAGATTCAGAAAAGACACCAGGCACTAAAAGACAAATTGCAGCTGTCCCAGCTACGGGAAAGGTTCGAGAAATTCCCTCAGCCCTTTCTTTTCAATAGCGCCAGCCTTGTAGAGAAAAGTAATAACAACCGCACTAACAACTCTCGTCTGGTACTTTCCTAAGGGATTTAGTTTGTACTTCTCTATTATCACGCCAGAACAGATTAACCAACAGATCTTAGTTGGCTCGGATATTGCACAAAGATTGCCAGAAAAGCGCTGCAATTGCTTCGTAGCCTTTATTCCCAAAGCACAATGGAACGAACACCTTAAACCGAAAGAAAGCTTGCTACGTGAAAATTGTCTAATTTACGTTCTGTTTCTGATAACAGTCTTCAACTGCGTAGGACATTAGGCGAAAGCCCGCTTAGGCGAAGCCAATTCTGGCAGCCATTAGGTAAAAGTCAATGACACAAATTATAGAAGGTACTTCAAAATCCACTTCACGCTATAAGGTACTCAACAGCCCCTAATAATTAAAAATGATCCTACAAGGCACTGGTAAAACTCACTATTTTTCAAATTATAAAATTTCTACAACGCTTGGAAATATCTTAAGTAATGATTTCGGCTAAAGTTACAAGGGAAAGAGTGGAAAACATGACAACAAACTTTGTTTTGATCTAGATAATTGATATAATGCCGAAAACTTGAGAAAAAGATGCTGTTACAATTGGTGGATATACCCAAATTGAAAAAAAAGGAACACTATATTTCTTCTAATATCTGTAAAAGTTTCAGTCATAGTAAAATTTACAGAGATAGGTAGTGTAGTAACTTATAATTATAAACAGGATGAACTAATAATTTATAAAAACTAAAATATCGACAGAATAGAGAAATGACTTGTATTGGCGGGGAGGGACGACAGTAACATAAACTAAATACAAAACAGAAAGAAATTTAATTGAAATTAAAATGTGTCCAACTAACTGAACCATGTTGGGTTTTCTTCGGGTCATTCATTAAGAAAAAATTGCTTATATTTCTTCTTTGCAAGACTGTATGACATTGACAAATAATTTCTTGAAAATTGTGCTGCAGAATACCTCTCTTCATAATACTTTTTTCATGCAAACTGCATTTTGAAATTGTCAGGGTAAAAAATTGTTGAATTCGCTCGTGTATATAAAAACTTGCTGTTGATAATTTCAAAGCTGAGCTTGAGAAGGCAGGTTTTATTTAAGATGCTATGACAGTAAGTGGCAACCCTGTAATCAAAAAGCAGCGAAATAGGTAGTATACCAAGATTCATTTTAAGATCTGAGGATGAGTCAAACTTTTGTGTGTGAAAACAAGCTTTGAAGGCCGAATTCAACTGCTTTTCTGGAGTTGCTATGAGATTTTGATTGATAGTTGCAAGTAATACAGAAGAATATTGAACATGACTGAGAAAAAAAGATATCAAAATAATTTTTTGTATACAGTAGGAATTACGTTCCTGAGTGCATATATGCATTTAATGCCCTGGGCCATTTTTGACAAAAGAATTTTTACTTGTTTTTGATATTTGAGGTTTTTGTCAATATAAACACCGAGATATTTGATTTCTGCTTTCGAACTTATTAATTTGTCTCCAACTTTTAATGTCGTTTGGTCTTGATTAGAGCTGCCGAAAACAATAAACTCTGTTTTATCCGGATTAAATTTGAGGTGATGAAAATTGTGTACATTTTTCTATGATCATCAAGCTCGTCTTTGCATTTGAGAACTTTATCATGAGAGCTTAATAGGACTGTGTCATCTGCGTATTGCATTGTTTCACATGACAAAAAATTGCAGCTCATTATTAATAAAACGTTTGACTATGTTTTTGTAGGCTATTATTATGTAGAGACAATGTTTCGGGGGAAATTCAGAGTCAAGTGGATTTTGAAGCAACGTCTATAAGTGGTTTAACTGTCTTTGGCCTAATTTCCACAAAACGTAAGTTGAAAACTTTCCTCTAACGGATACAAAAATTGGTGTCCCCTCTATCATTTCACTCCTATTTTAATCTTTTATATAATTATGACTATTAAATTAGCAAGTCAGTATCTGGCCATGTCTCAGCGGCCCATGTGACTTGATATGAAACTATCACAACCGAACATGTTATTAAGTTATCCAGTTAATTATGACAAAACATGCCTCTAATGTCGACTGCAAATTGGTGGGATGAAAAGGTTGAAATGATATAGGGGTCAAATGATAGAGGTATCAAATGATATGGGGTTAAAATATGCGGGGTTAAATTAATCGGGATGAAAAAAGTAGAAGCACAAAATTAGCATCACCTAATCGAGCTTTAACCTAATATCCCCTCGCCCTTCAATTAGTAAAGATATTCTCAATTGACGTCAAGTCTTCTCATTAATGTAAGCAACAATTATTTTGAGAGTAAGATCAGTCATGTCGGACCAAGATCTTTATTCAAAACGAAGTAGAAAAATTCACTCCATAAAGAATGAAAAATAAATACACGCAAAAATTTAAATAACTGAAGGAACAAAAGCTGATTCTCAGTGGGCGTGTTCTTTCACTTTGGCTGCTGTTAAAAAGATAGTCCAATTTTTTAAGTTTAAATTATCATTTGCACGAGACATCAGTGTATCTAATATGTACAATAGATAAGAAATTTGTAGCAATTTCCGCTCGTCAAGCTGATGAGAATGTTTCATTGAAAGAAAATATAAATCATCAACTGTATCTGTTACCTATTAAATTAACTCAAAAAAAAATTAAGAAGCCTAACCAAAAACTCAAACTGGTGATAAATTTTTATTAAGAGGCCCAGGGTTTGTTTATTCAACAATCTTTCAGCAAAAGAAATAATCAAAAGCATCAAGCATCACATTTAGAGTTAGCAAAACAAGAAAAAGGGAAAACGCTTCATAATCTCAATGGAGGGAACGCAGCCTATAACTTGATAGTAAACCTAATTCCAGAAATCTCATCAGCTTGAGGTATAAATGCTTCTAGCCCTCAATTGTTTCACTGTTATTTTGTCACCGCAGGGTAAAGCTATCATATGTCAGTGGTACCGCACACCCACACCCATCAAAATCATCTGCCTCTTTATCTTCAGTTCTGATTGTCCACAAACAATGCATATCCAAATCATCAATTGTACTTATCACTTCTTGAGTTACAGAATCCTTCAACATGATAAACTTATTTTTGAACCTGAACATTTTCAAAGTCGGATGAGACATTAGAAATGTTTTGTTCCTCTGGACCCATCGCTTAACGCCGTTCCAAAAATCGCTGGGAAGATCTTTTTTCCTGTTCCTCAATGACCTCAATTTGTTGAATTCCTTGTTATGGCGCCAAAAGTCAAGGGTCAATACTTCTAACTCAACTTGGTGTTGCAGTAACCTCAGCGCCGTAATGTTTAAGTAATGATTCAAATCAATCGGTTCGTAGCACCGAAACGCAAATATTTTTGATTGAAACTGGAATGCCTTTATTTGATCCTCGGTAAATGGATCCAATGACCATGGATCATTTTTGATGTTTGTTTTGAAGTAAATCATAAGTTCTGTAAGTTGCTTGCAATGCATAAACGCTGGCAATGATTTGTACTGTATCCGCAATCCCCTACACGAAGGCGCCACATCGTATTTAATATCAACTGGAACATGACTCAAGGCTCGGCCTGAATAAAGCAATGTTAAGCACCTTAAATTAGGAAACTCCTTCAAAATAAAGTCAGGAAGCTTCGACACGTCGTTCGATTGTTGATCATTAATTAGAAGATCATAGACGTTCGGAAAAGCTGGAGTTTTTGTTGACCTGAACTCACTGACAGAAATTGTGTCCAAACTAAGTGTTCTCAGGTTTTTCCAGTACCTCACGCAATTGGGAAGAGGAACTTCCATTTCTAAGAACAACGTCTCGACGTTTGGCAGTTCATCCACGATTGTTTTCAAATCTTGGTCATCAAATTCCAAGTTGTCCGCAACTTCTAAACGAGTTACCACTTTCTGATTCTTTAGGGGAAACTTTGACCAATCAAAATTGGTGATCTCTTCGAAAACCGGACACACCGTCACTTTCATACGCATATACGGCATAAGGTCTTTAATGAGTTCACAAAATTTATCCCAAAGCTCTACGTACACCATAGTTGCAACGACAGATGAAATTGTCCGATATTTAAACAAGTTGTAATAATTTCTCGGAAGATTTCGAATCGTATCCGAGAGATCCGTTGCAGACGTCACTTCAAATTCCAGACCACGTACGATCCAGCTGAATTCAGCGTCCATTAGTTTAAGAAGGTTTAGCGAATTTTCATACTCGGATGCTTTTAAATGTTCAAAATTGAGGTATAATCTAATTCGCGAATATTTGATTCGTTCGTTCATCAATCGGCAAGTGGCGCGTAAGTTCAGAACAGATTTGACACCACAGTTGAAGCAGCCTATAAGCTTCACTCCGTCATCAATCAAATACTGGCAGATCTTTTCAATGATATGCCAGTCAAGTTTGTAGATTGAGGCGCATTTGCTGTCATTGCTCATGATCTGTAATAAGAGCGAAACGTGAATTGAGTTCATAGAAAAGAAAGAAGTATAGGTGACTCAAAGTTTTAAGGTGCACCCAATCAAACAACAACTCTTCCTAGAATCACAACACAACTGCATTGTATTGCGTCAGTTTTGATCCCGCTCGTTTTCGGTCAAGCCTGTCCTTAAAATGCAAATTTGGGCGAAAGCAAAATGGCTGGCACTTCAGATCTTGTCGAAATGAAGTTAATTTCAATTTGAACAAGTCTAAAGCTGTTCTTAAGAAGACTTTTCTACTTAATCCGACTACTATTGGACTGATTGCTCACAGAAAGCAAGGATACGGGTTGGCTTTGGGTCTAGTTGAGAAGCTAGCAGCCTCAGTGGGCACGGATAAAGCTAGGGGGTACAATGGGGGGGGGGGGAGGGGTGGTGAAGGATTACCGCTATCAGAAGGATTACCAAAAGAGCAACTTGCAAGTCCGAAACAATCCAACGAAAGAGGAGTCAGTACGGCAAATAACAACTGATGTTAAAACTCCGACAAACTCAGAAAACGTAACCAGTTTCGAATTTTCCAACCAAAAAGGAGTAAAACGGAACTGATTTACTAATAGGGCTCGCCAAAAAAATTTTTACAACCCATTACAACGAAACCATAATTTTCTCTTTCGAAAACCGTTCTTTTACCCATCATCATGGCAATCTAAGCTTGATTTCAACTAAAATTGATTATGCAACATTTATTATATCAAAAAAGGTCTTTCATTCAATCAGGTCATGATATGCCAACGACCTTTTAACTTATAGTTTTTACAATTCCCCAATGCAAAAGTTCTCTCATCATTCAAGGAAAATTACCTCTACATTACTCGTCATATTATCTGAAGTAAAAAAAATCAAGATTCAACTTTTGATTGGAGTCTTAGCAAAAATGGGCTAAG
The DNA here is from genome assembly GCF_964194025.1 of Convolutriloba macropyga. Lineage (NCBI taxonomy): Eukaryota > Metazoa > Xenacoelomorpha > Acoela > Convolutidae > Convolutriloba > Convolutriloba macropyga. Next base: position 34,539,549 of record NC_134476.1, read on the forward strand.
TTTATGATTTCTTCTTAAATACGGACAGCGCCAAAAAAAATCACAAAAAGTTCCTTTCGCAGAAAATTATTCCAACAAGTTGCAGTACTACTCAAAGTTTCTCAATGAACAAAATTCAATACACATAGTTTCATTATCAAAATGAACAGATTAGACATTTTGTCAAATATTTTGTCGTTTCCGGCTATTCTCGTCAGTTTCAGACGCTACATGGACAGAGTGCTACGTTTTAAATTTTTACTTGTTCCTAGTGAAAATCTAAGTATATCAAAAATTACATTTTTTTAAACATGTAAGTTACTCAGACTATAACCCTAAGGTTAGATATATACATGCTCTAATATGTTAAATAAAATTAATCAGCAATGTTATTAATATAATAATCTTCAAATTGCGGCTGTTCAATTTCATAGGTATAAATAGGATTTGAAGGCTCCTATTTGTCTATTAACGGGTACTTTCATGTGTTGATCGAGCAAAAACTCGGTTAAAACATTTTTAAAGCAAGTTTTACTGCAAAAAGTTCTTATTGAAGAGGGCAATTTGTTCCATTTTTAACACTTTTCAAGATTAAAGATTTGTTACTCCATTTCGTTTTCTTTTTTATAATTTGATTTTTTTCTCTTGTTCTGTCTAGCGTTATGGCGACTAGTAAACATTTTAAAATTTTTGGATGTTTCCCATTGTCTCATATCTGTTTGTAGCTTCATTAGGCTAACTTTTGAGATAAACAATTCGGCCGGCAGGATACGATCCTTAATGAGAAAATCAATGGAGTGGTCAAATTTTTGACGAAAATAACAAACTTTTATTCTCCAGTTAATTTGCCTGTTTATGCGGTTAATGTTTTCCACTGTAAAAGTTTGAAGGAATACTCCACTGAAAGAAAGATGAGAGTACAACTGACTTGAAAACATCAATTCTTACTTTCAATTCTTACTTTCAATTCTTACTTTCAATTCTTACTTTCAATTCTTGCTTTCTTTTTGCAGTACTACTCAAAGTTTCTCAATGAACAAAAATCAATACACAGTTTCATTATCAAAATGAACAGATTAGACATTTTGTCAAATATTTTGTCGTTTCCGGCTATTCTCGTCAATTTCAGACGCTACATGGACAGAGTGCTACGTTTTAAATTTTTACTTGTTCCTACTGAAAATCGAACTATATCAAAAATTACATTTCAAAGCAGATAATGAAACAAAGATATAAGGATTTACGAGAAAAAATTTGAGCTTATTTAAGATATTCTAGGACAACGTCCTGTCCCAAATCATTCAACAAAGCCTAGTAATCTCTGACACCTTTCTGTTTGCCAGTCAAATTAAGAACAGTTCTAAAATTCAATTGAGATAGTCCACATAGGTTAAAATTTTTGTCAAACAATTGTTTTCTCCATTGACTTTAAAAACAGCTGTTCAGAAAAACTATTCCGTATAGTTCTTCACGGAACAACAACAGCACTTTGTTCTTACAGAAATTTTATACTAACGTTGGCAGAAAAATTGCTCTACTTCTTTGACACCCCCCCCCCCGCCATTTTCCCAAACTTACTTTTCAACACGCTTCCCTTGGTCTGGATTTTTCCTGCTCACTATTCTACATCAACTAGTCTTTAATACCTAGCACAGTTAAATTAAAGAGACACATAAACGGCATGTTCTGCGCTTGAGAACCTATTTAATTTATTTTTTCTTTTTTGGTAGCAAATAGAAAATTAGCAATAAAGAGAAAAATGCGAATCATCCAAAAAAATTCAGTCATTTTCCAGATTCGCATCCATTTTTGCACCTGCTGTTGCTGTTTTTGTCGTATTAATCACTCTTTTTGAGATCAAAACACGAAGTTGAAACTTTATTCCTTGAGACGTGTTCAAACTGGCACCTCCTCCACAGCCAGACCTTATGTTTTCGGAAAAAGAGTAGAAAACTTCAGAAGATTACGCAAATTTGTCTGTAATTCTGTCCTCAACAGACTTTCTATTTTTTAGTAATAACTGGTTTAACAATCAAAGATTTTTTCATAATCATGAGCAAAAATAATGCAGTAAAAAAATTGCTTAACTGCTTATTTTCATTGGCAACATTTAATTGCTAAACTCAACGCACAGTTAAACTCAATCACTTTACTACAGTTTTGGTACTTAACTGATTTTTTCTTTCTTTCTAGAGAGGAATCAAACCAGTTTTTTTTGTTAAAGTAACTGACTTTCGTTCTCGTCTAACAACTTAAGCTTTTTTGACAATTGTTTCTAATATGTTCAAAATGGTTTCCGTCCATATGCCTTTTGTGTAAAAGATACTGTTTTAGAGTTCGGACCTTGAAAAAACATCTTGGCCGAACTCTAGATTTGACAAAATTTAGAATTCAGCTGTCCTGTCATAACTTCGTTATCTTAATTACCTTTCTTTGCCTTATTTACCTTTCTTTGTCGAACGCTTTCGTGTCCGAATGCACAATTTGGGTAAATTTTTTGATTAGTTTTGCTGGAGCTAGTTTCAAAAACATCCTACAAAACATTCTCCAAAACATAACCAGCTAGCATCGGGCAAAACGATGGCAAGCGGTTTCCTTCGTCAGTAGCCAGCTGCGTCTTAGGGAAGCCAGCTTAATTGAGAGGTGTACATCAGAGCGGTGGGAGGAGGGGGTGTCAGCATAGTGCTTAGGGGCATTTCAAGGGGTTGACTGTGCGTTTTTACGGGCAGAATGAGCTGGAGCTTGCGATGGACGAGGGGTTTAAGAGAGAAGTGGGGTCAAACTCGGCAAATAGCATTGTTGGAGAGTAGAAAGCCGTAAGGCTATAGGATAACTGCTCAGCAACTTAAAGCTTCCGGGCTAAAAATCGGTAGTACGAAAAAAAACGTAGGACTAATCTAAATTCTGCAAACTTTGTTTGTGAGCAATTAATTCTAACAATATAACCATCTAGTGAAAAACTAACAACTAAGCACTTTATTTTTAACCAACCATCATACTCCAAAACATGGTAAGTAGCACATGAAAAAAAAGCATTTTTGTCTGATGTTAAATGATATTACCGATTCTGCAATATTAGCTAATTCAAAATTGCATAGAGGCAGCGCAATTTTGTAATTCTGGAAACTTGTTCTAAAGTTATTGTTTCACCAATCCTTGTTTCAAAGCTAACTCAAAAAATCAATAGGACATTTTTTCTACGGGTCATGTTTAAAAGAAAGGAAACACTTGTGTGACACCCACATTCCAGTCATTCTTACGGCTCTATGTCTTGTCATCAAAAACGGCTGTGCGAATATTCTGCGCTACGCTTAGACTCAATTATTTTCCGTCTTTTAGTTTGTTCCTATTTTTCTGTCGCGATGAACCCTTAAAGATAATATCTTAATTAGTTCAAACTTTGGATATTTTCAAAGAAAGCTTTCAAATAAAATACCTCTAAGACAATTTTGCGGTTTATGCTCATATGTCTGTTACAAGTCATTCATCATTCTTGAAACTGTCACTCTAACAATCTGATTAATCTCTCAATACACCTCTCAGCAATAGTGACGACTGATTACAGATTATAAACAATTACAAAAGTTTGTCAAACAGCTTGAAAACGTCACCAAACAAACTGCGTACAGACAAATGAATTCTACGGAACAAGAATCAAAACTGCGCAGAGCATTGTTGCTCTCAGTTGATCAGTATTTAACTCATCGGGTGTTTTAATAGCGAGAGTTTCAAGAATGCTATTGTAATAATAGCAATAGCGTTAAAATAACTACAAAAAAACTTTTAATTTACATTTAACAATTACGCGAAAAAACAGCGATGCCATAACAAGAATAATCGTGAAGTATGCAGAATGGCGCTGTCTAAAAACTATTGAAGCTGTCAGTTAAACATGTTAAATAAACACACAGTTGGATACCTGTATAGGGCATAGGGCGGCTAATCCCGGGCATGGGGGTTGTCTTGACAAGGGGGTGAATACCTTGCGTGTATATTGTCCACAAATGCACTTCAATAATTGGTGAGGTCTATTAACAAATTAACCAATAGTTATTAACCACTCAAGAAAAGACCAGGTCATTATTCACAGTTTTGTGGTAACCATAAATTGCTAAATCATGCTCACTGTTATGAGGCTTTCAGTCCCTCGCATTCGGAGAAAAACAAGAAATACCATTAACAAATTGACGTGCAGCGAAGCCTCATCTCGTGCGACAGTCATTGAAATTAAAACACATAAATTATACACCCGGTTGGGAAACTACTACTAATATGATCAATTTAATTAATAAATCAGTCGATCCTGGTTTATCTGGACACGCTGACTTACATATTTTTTTTCTAACCAAGGTATCATAGAGAAAGAACATCATATATTTGTAAAATGTCAGCAGAAAAGTAAATTTAACTTTACTCATGAAATTCGTGATCATAATTTTCACTATGCACAGCGTTTACCATATACCTCCAGAATCAAGGATACGCAAAAGTGGGATTGCGGAGAGGGGCGTGGGTCAAAGTTTGTTGTGGTATTTAGACACACCTGAGATTACTAACAAAGACAGAAGAATTAATCTGCTTTATCAACTCACAACAAGAAATAATTTCCAATATTTTATTCAAAATCTACCAAGATTTTAAAGCTATAATAGACCCATTTACACTTCAAAGAATGCAATTTTATCATTCAAAATAATCTTAATTTATGGCTACAATGAATGGCAACAATACATACATATATTCAATTAATACAAATATCTACACAATTATTTACACCTGGGAAAACAATACAAAGGCTGGGGCTATCTTTTCTAGTCAAGAGGAGGATTCCACAGACGGTATTGACAAAAACTTTTATAGTATTTTAAAAGGCCTAGATAACTACAAGACAGATAGTTAGATAAAGTTTAGAAATAGCAGAACTTTGTCTTGAATGCACTTTTCACGATAGCACAACTTTCATTCTCTTTTCAACATATCTCCTCAACAAAGTATTGATTAATTGAGCAATTCAAGTCACCGAGTAATTTCAGTTTGAACAAAATGTTTAAAAGCTTTTGGATGGATTTTCTGCTATCTTATCTACATGTTAACTGAGCCTTTTGTCATTAAGTGTCAGAAAAGATCGTATCAACAAGCAGACCTTATCACTTATCTCACTGGTTACAATTAAATGCACAATTTCAAAAGTGCACTGAAGCAAAGAATGCAGCAGTTAGCCTAAAACGGTAAAACAACGGCCACAAAATTTAAAAAGCAGATTGAAAAATGTCATATCAGCATTCAACTAAAATATGCAATTGAAGAAATTGAATTCTAGATTAAAACCCTAAAATTTTCAGAATTTTTCAAATACGAAAATATTCTGAGCGCCTATTCTTAAAAAAAAACAAAGCAATAAGAAGAAAGGATGAAAAATACTTAATACTTTACAAAAGTATTCGCATTAAAACAAGTCCTATACCACTTTCAGAGCGCCACATGTGGTGGTTAGCTCAAAATCACATTATATGCCTACGTAAACTGCAGTCGAAAAAAGCTTTAACCATTTTCGGCTAAAGTGTAAAATAGCGGCTAATTGACCCTGTAAAGCTAACAAGCGAGTGGAATTTGACCACTTGGGAATTTAAGCAGACAAATTGGCAGTGACTTGAGAGGGGGAATAGCTCCTGTATACAAAGCTTTGTCCCCTATCCCAACAACAAAGCACCACCCCCACTCAATTGGGTTACAAAAGCGGGCATATTAGCCCAAATTAAGTTTTCATGCCTATGGCTATAATTGAATTGTCACTAACATAATAGGTATACATTTACAAGGTGTTGAACAAAATTAAGCAATTGTAATTAGCAAACAATGAAATACAACAACAACATGAACAAATACAAATTAAGGCCACAATCTAAGTTACCTTTTCATGCACAAACATCTAATATGATTAAAGAAAATGTCATGTCATTTAAGGATTAAAAAATGAGTACTTAAAATCAGTCTTAGTACAACAACAACAGAGCTAATGCATGTTCACAAATCAACCCCCTATTCATTAACTATATCAGCCATAACTGGATAAACTATATCTTATGTAGCACTATACATCCAAAACTGGTACAACAATTACTTTTTCATTTTGCCCTCTCATCGAAGAACAGAACCGTGCAACGTAGGATGTATTCCTCTCTAATGGGGCTCCATTTTATTGTAGCTTGATTCAGGTGGGGTGTGAGAGGTGATGATGCAAAACATGCAAGATTCTTGCAAGATATTAATCCAAGCAAAAATATAAATCAGGGTACAAACCAGGGTTTTAGAAAACACCTTTGATGCAAATTATTGTTTATTCAACAAGTTACACAACCTAAATCAGTACAAAAAATTTTTAGCCCAGATTCAAAATCTTGTTGCAAGTTGGACCTATCAAGTTTTTAAATTCTGCAAATTTTTGAGAATTTTTGGAGGCTAGAACTATCTGAAAAACAAATGAATTGACTGTTACCAGAATTTTGATCAGCAGAACTGATTCTAATTGACCTTTTCATAAAAACGTTTTGAATGTGAAATCTTGCAAGAATCTGGCAAGATTTTGAATTCAAATACAATTTTCCGACAAATGACCAGGAATATCTCCAGCCATCCAAATCATTCTTTTTTAACTTCAAATTACTCACTAATCTTATGAAATTACTTTCATTTTCCTTCAATGTTTTCTCACAAAATATTCATAGGGAAACCAACAGTCGGAGTTTTTTTGATATTTCGCAAAGTACCACCTCAAAGTAATTACAGCACACAATCTGCCTTCCAATTTAATTGACGCCAAAAACTTCGTGATTATAAACGGGAACGAGGTTCTACATGGCCTTGTTAATAAGTTGACTTTGACGCAAATAAGGGAACTTTTCAAAAATACAAAATATGTCAAATGTTAACGTTTTTGTCTTAAAGCGGAAGAATATTTTCACTCCAAAGATCTTTAAAACATCAAAAGACAACAAAAATTTGTTTTAAACAATGGCTTTTGAGTTGTTTATCTCTTTCACTGCCTTATGAATCTTCAAACAAAATGTATATTGTTTACCATCGGGTGACGACCAAGTGCAACACATCTTTTGTTCCATGTGAAAGCTTTTCAGCAAAAAATATGTCGTGAGATATACTGCTGGTCCGTACATTAGATACTTAAACGACGGGGTTAATCGCTGGACCCCATGTATAACTTGAGAGTTCAACCCTTAGTTCTACTCTTGGTATATAGTTGAGTATTAAAGAAAGTTAAATGCAAATATGAATTAAGGTATATAGTTGAGTATTAAAGAAAGTTAAATGCAAATATGAATTAATAAGTTATGTTAAACAGCATCAAATATAAACCGCGCATTAAGGGATAGAATAGTTAAAGTTATTAAGGTTGAAGAGGCACTAGTTAGCACAGGTTGAAATATTCTAAGTTAACTTATAACTTAGATAGAATTTAAGAGATGTTAATTTATAGCTTAGAGAATTTAAGCTGAACTTACCTGATTTCCAAATTTGTGCTAAGTTAATATTTTTTGACTTCAAGAGTTCTTAGTTAAGGACTTGTCACAAAATATTCTAAGTTAAAATCTATCTCTTAAGGAATGTTCTAGGTTCTTAAGGAATAGAATAACTTCGTCTTAAATTCGGAGTAATATAAGTCAGAGATTTTGTAAATTTTATTGTCGAAAATAAACTGTTTAGATGAAATTATCCATGCAGATTCAACATGTTCAGAAAATTGGCAATAATCTCTAAACCATTCGATATCAACAACTCCTTCAAAATATGTATTCATTTTGAATAATGTAGTAATTCAACTTTTGTGTCAATAGCAATGGTGAGAATGAAGACAAATTAATCCTTAAAAGGAATTGACGGGAAGGTTCAAATAGTACTAAAACTATAAATGGCGGATGGCGATCAACAAAATCTGTTGTAGCGTTGTATGTAAAGAGTTCTAGATCCGTAATTTGGTCATCACCAAAATGTTGAAAAACTAAAATATTGAAATAAGTGAGCGGTCGAAAGTTTAGATTATTGATGTTAAGAATTTCTTCTGTATGAATGAATAAGCGTTAGAATTTCAAATAAATCGTATTCAGGAGTTTGATGAAAACAAACTACAATTTCATTGGAATTGTTATCTAGCAAAAATAAGATAATGTCTTGTAACTCAAATGTCCAATGAACTGACAATGGGGTCTAGAATTTATTTCCAACTAGGAAAGTTTTTTAAGTTTTAATAACTTATGATTGAATAAAGTCAGCAAGATCACAATATGTTTTGAAATACCTAACGTCTACTGAAAGATTGTAACACATTAAAGAGATCATGGAATTCGATGGAACAATTTCGTGTTAACTATAAGTTATAAGCAGGGGAAACTGTTGAAGATAAAAGAATAGCTATATTATCTTTATTAGAGAAGGGAGAACAAACAAAAATCCATAACTTAAAGACAAAAACTAACTCCTTGTTCAATATAAATTGCGATAAGAGTAACCGGTGAAACAATAATTGTATTATGTCAATGTAAATAGAAATGCGGATTTATTTTTGTACTTTACTTGATGTAAGTAATGGAACCAAGAAATAATCCAAATGACTCTAATAATTAGTCGTGAAAACAAATGTGTTAAACGAATAAATTTCCTGAGCGCCGGAGAAAGAAGAAGTAATGAAGGAAGTACCGAACATCAACAACCACAAATTTATCTATTCCATTCCGTGAGTGCTCAACGTGATGAGCGGAGGATGTGGAGTTGATGCTTCAGATTTGCGATCTCCAGTTGGAGCACAGTAATCCGTTGTTTGAGCTGTTGAGAGCGTTGCCTTTCTGTCAGAAAGTTTTGCTGTACCTTATGAGTAAAGGTATCGAGCTGAGGAGTGAGATTTGCTGTAATATTGTCAAACGGGACTTGTATGGTTTGTCCTTGGAGAGCGTGATTAGTTTGTAAATATGATTTCTTGTGCCACAGATAACCAATGAGATTAAATCTATTGATGTTGGTTTGCAACTGGTAGATTAAATTAGAGTCGTAGTTTGGGTGTCCACTGAAACCTGGGGTTTTAGCTTGTATTTCAACTTGATGTTGTTTTTTAGGCGGTCTTGCAGGGGGTAGTTGTGTACTGAAGAAGATTAAGAAAGTTTGGTCGTAATGATTGAGTAGTTGTAGTGCTTGCTAAGACGTTGGGTACCGTACTGTTTGTCTTGGGTATATTTATTTCGAGCGGTGTTTACGTGGTTGTTTCTTTGCAATTGTCTCGGCGGTTTTAAGTTCTCCGTTTAGATGATGTAACCGTTGTTGATGAATTTGCACTAGTTGTTTGAGATTGTACTGCTGAAATCTTGATAGCTGAGAGAAAATTTGTAGATGGGGTAACGTGAGTTGTGGGTTGTACTAGTCGGTCAAGTTGTTTAACTCCAGATTGGGGTTTAGAAGTTGATTGTGTATTGTAAACGGGCCAACCACTTGAAGGTTCATTCTGGAAGACTGGTATCAATTCGTTAGGGATTGAAGAAAGTTCTTGAAATATCAAGTATTCTCTACTCTTATTCTATTATAAGAGTATATTTTTTAAAGTTATTTTGCAAGTACCGTTTTCTTATTTTTTTGTATTCTTTCAAAATAAATCAGTAGTAAATGTGAAGTCACTCTGTATTATATGATCATCATATAGTTTGATGATATTAGAGCGATAGAGGAATTAATCCTATACTGGAGACGAGGGAACGTTGTGATCGTTTCTGTTTTCGTCTCTATTATTCTCATCATTAAGGTTTGGATAACCATTTCATTCTCATGGGTTAGAGTTCGCATTCCATTATTATCATAAGGTGGCTTTGAGTAACTCTAGTTGTATTTTCAGATTCTGGAACCTGCATTGTCCGTTCTCTATTTTCATCAGTGTTATTATTCTCTGAATTAGTTGCTTGATAGATAGAAGTCAGAATTGGAACTGACATTAAATCAAATGTGGCAGCAAAGAGTGCCTTACCAAAGTGAATAGATGCATCTGTAATTTTGTTAATTTGCATAGCTCGAACAAACCATAAGACTATGTCGATGAGTAGCTTAATGAATAAGAAAGCGGCAAAGAATATTCCGCATCGTATTTTATATTGTATTTTACCAAAGGTTTCAACAAATTGATTATTGAAGAAGTCGGGTGAAATGAATGAATCCAGATAAATTGTTCGAGAGTTATAATAATTTGTTCCTGAAAAATTTGAAAAAGATTCTCTCCTACATAATAATGACTTAGTAAAATGCTTGAGAACTCCTTTCATCTTGGAGTTGAAATTCATTGAATTCTAGAAAGCCATCATTTCTTTATATGTGTAGATAGAAGCCTGAATGCTTGCAGTAATTACATTCGCAATTTGTTGAATGATTACGTGTGGTTTAAAGAGTGCAGGCCATCTTACTTTTGTTATTTGTGGGGATAGTTCAACCCATGAATTGTCATCATCATCTTGTTGAAATAGGTTTGAATGTTTATCAGAACACAATTGTTTTTCGGCTTCAGTGAAGTTTTGTCTAGAAATCGGATCAACGAAATGTATTTCACCTTCATAAAGAATTGGTATTCGGTTATAGCACTTACTAAAAATTTGTAAGTGTGAATGAAATTCAGGACAATTATATAGCCAGGCAACATTGCCGATTGTTTTGATAAACATAGATCTGTTTCTTGTTAAGTTATATCCAGATAAACAAGGATTTTCATGGGAAAAAATTAAAGTGTTGAGAATATTTGAGCGTTCTAAATCACAGTCATTTCTTAATAGCTCTAGAGTAGAAGTTTGAAGTTGCCGAAGATTATTAAAGTTCAATTAGTCAATTTTTGCTCCAAGACGGGCTTCGAAATCAATATTTTCATAAATTTGAAAATGCTTTGTATTAACTGTTTTGTTGTCACTGGAATAATATTTATTTTTAAGCGTGACAAATTTGTGAATGGTTTCTCCAGTGTTCATATCGAAACCGTCAGGAAGACTAATATATAGAGAATCATATGGCGTAGGGTATACTATTTGTAGATGACTACATAAAAACTGTGGTTTATTATAAAGACTTGGAACAAAGCTTTGTAAATCAAAATTTGACTGAGCTGAGCTAAGTTTAGGATCCTATATATATAGTATTTATCATTAGCTATAATCATTTGAGCGTCAAAAGTGCGAATCAAAGTGAAAAGACAATTATTGGGTTCATCCCAAGTGTATGCAAATGGATCAGTCGATGTAGAAACGCAGCCCCCGGCAGATAAAGGACAATGTAGAGGTATATTTTGCCAGTTATTAACTGTGCCATCTCTATGGTTTACATTCAGGCTAACATTTTGCATATATGTTTCATAAGTGTAGTCTGTAACCCAACCTCGGGAGTTACATTCATTGTTGCCAGTTCCTACATTGCCTGAGTTAAAGTTTGAGAACAAGGATTTGTCAAAATCGAATTCTACTGAACTGGAAGGAGGGTAAAGCTTTATCTTTTTTCTTTCCTTTGCAAGTTTGCATTTCGGAGCATCGAGCTTAACTGAAGTAGAAATAGTATTTCGTCTGACATCTATGCCGCTTGAGTCAAAAGAATCGCAAAACCAACGTAATTGTTGTTGGGTTGCTTTACACATAGTTGCTTCTAACTTAACTTTATAGTTTCTCTGGTAAAGAGTGACTCGTGCTTGATTAGTGCTAATTTTATCAGGGCGAATTTCGCAGGGTGCTACTTTGTTGAGAGAATACATCTGGTTTGAGATCGTTTTTGAGCAGTCAAAGTAGTTAACATGAAGTTTTGGAGCTGTAGTTTCATAGATACTCATCTTTCAATTGGTCTGGCGTCAGTGAGGGACATTAAGAGTAATAATGCAAGAAATATAATAAAGATCAAATATTTTGCATAGCAAGTAGTGATAACACAGAAAAAAGCAAGGGGTATTATTGCAATAAGTTTAAGAAACTGAGCGCAACAAATTTGGTTTCCTATGTAGGTTATAAAAAATTCATGTTTTGAGGGGAGAGGTTTCTTATCAGTAAGCTTTTCTTTAAAGAACTGGTCTATATTCAGTAATAGCGGTTAATGATGGTTGATTTTTGACCATATTTCCAAAATTGATAGCTTTTCAAGAGGCTCTAATAATTTAAGGTACGGAATTTTCTCAGGTAAACAATTATTTCTATTTATGACACATTCTATGGAGTGTGGGTGAGAATCGTCATATTCAAAGATTATTTCTAATCTTGCAATATGTTGAGCAATTTCAGATTCAATATCAGTTGTAACAGGTGAGAACATGGTTAAACAAAGTAATATGAAAAGAAACATTTTGTAACTTATTTTTATTACTACGCCTATTGCTGGTGACTTTTGATTTCCCCATCTTCCATTTAATAAATGAAGACAGTATAAAGTTCGTCTAACAAATTCAAGTTAATATTAGCAGTAAAAGTAATCTGATATTTTAGCTCGTTAAAGTGAGTGGGATTATAGGGTACCCAAAATATGACAAACTTTGCGTTATTGTCTGTTACAAAGAAAGCAACTTTTTTCTGTTGATTAGAAACAAAGCACTTGTCAAGTGTTAGTTAAAATTTTATTTCCGAATTTCAATACTTTCTGTAGAATGAATATAGCGGGTCGTATGCAAGAGCAGTAAGAACTTGTCTTTCAAGAGAATGTGGTAACATAGATTAAGCGTCTACAGTAAAGGGAGCTCCAATGAGATCAAGGTTTATTTCGTTTCTATTGCTCAAATGGAAATAAAAGCGTTCAATCTGTTCTGGTTTATTGGGTGTCTAACAAACAATTCTAAGTTTACAAACTGGTCTTTAACAAGGAAAATGACAATGTTTTCTTTTTATGAAATATACGATCAATCAATTGTGGCTTGTTATTATAATTCAGGATTTTATGCGGGATGTTATAAGGACTGCAAGCAGTTGAGAAAGTTGTTTTTGAAGCCATAATCCAATAATCGTTTAGCGGAATAATCATTGATCTGTTGGTGGTTCTAAAACCAAACAAGGGACATTCGAAATATCTAATTCAACTAAACTTGAAGAAAGAAATTGAATTAATAAATTGTTAAGTTGTTGAGGGTTATACTTTCCCCAGAAGACAGCAATAGGGTCTTCGTTAGAATTATCAGCAAAGAAAACTACAGTTCCTGCTTCGTTAGAAATGTGACAACTGGTTAAGGTGTTTAGGTTACTATTGAATTTCACTAAGCTTTTGATTTGCCTTAAAAAAAACTTTCACAAGTGTGTCAGGATTGATAGAAAGAGAAAAAAACCGTTTTGGTCGAATGAGATTTCAGTCATAAATTAGGATTTGTTTGTTAACTGGTGATGAAGTTGTTTAGTGTAAGTAGTGTTTGTTGGGATTTAATAAATTAGAATTTCTGAAAAGTCAGTTTTGTACTATGTTCAATCTAAAGAGTTATAAACTCTTTCTATAGTTAATGACTGAGCAGTGAAGGTTTAGAATTAGTAGTGGAATGAGATACCTGGTAAATATGTTGTGAATGTGTGGTGTTTGTGACAAGTATTTGCCTGTAGTCACAATTTGGAGAACTTTTATAAGTTTTCTAAGTTATTAGTTGAAAGGGGCAAAATGTGAAAAATAGAATTTGGGACAGCAAAAGAGAGGGAGAGAGAGATGATAAGGATAGAGCTGAGATTGAGAGCGAAAGAGGCAACTGATTTCAGAAGGTAACTGAGAAAAGTGACTTTGAAATTGAGTAAGGCTCTTAAAGTGGTTCTCAGGGTTAAGTTACCAGAATTTGTGTGCTCAAATCAGATTGGCTGATGACTAGCCTTAACTGGTGCCAAGTATCATGGTGGTAAACTCGTGATATGACAAAAATATTACGTTAAGTTCTCTGTTTATATCATAATATCAGAAAATATATTTGAACATGGGCGGAGATAATGTGTTTTTCGTTGTATATCTCCAAATTTATGGGTAGCAAAAAGAGAACAGAATTATTTCTGATGGAATTGAGACAATTTGTAACTAGTTTGACAAAAATAACCAAATTTTTCTGAACAAAGTTAACTAAAGTTTGGGAGCAAACATAAAAATCTTATTTATCAGCTTAAAATCGAAAATTTTTCGATGAAAACTGCGAAGTAAAAGATTCGAAAAAGCCGCACCAAAATTCTCTTGGTGAGGCTCTTGGTTACATGATGATGTTGTGTATAGCGCTGCCTTTTTCGGTCTTGTATTTCGGTCTTGAACCAACGGAATCTAATTTGCATTTTCAATTCTCTGATGTGTAGGACTACAAAAAAATTATTGATTGGCAATATCAAAATTCTGTTTCCGCCGTTTTAAACATTGTGTTTTGTCTATAATGGGTCGAAATTTTGTGTGCTTGTGGTAAGTTGTAGAGAAAAAGTCATACTTAGAAGTGATAATTTTTGTTAGACATAATCTTATCTAATTTGCATTCTCAACTCAGAGGTATTGAAGGGATTATAATAGAATATTGATTTCCAATAAATTCTGTTTTCACCATCTTAAACATTGTTCTTGTCTATATATGGCTGAATTTTTGAGTTTTGTCTCTGGACGCGTTTATAAAAGGGAGATCAAAATGTAACTAAATTTTTCGTATAATTTCTATGATTTCTCTCATTTCATCAATTGAAGTTAGTGTAGGATTGAAATGCATGTTCAACTGACTGGTGATAGAAAAGGGTTTAGCCATAATACTAAATCGATTTACTTGTTCTAGTAGTTGATTTTTGTTTGTTCTTAGTTGAAATAACTCTTGTGTTTAGAAGTTGTAATGTTGCGGTTAGTTATTTGTTCATAAGTGCTCTAATGTTTATTTTAAACATTCCTTGGGTCCTTAAATTAGTAAGGTTAGCTCTTATCTGTTGACTACATATATTGCTTAAATGTGCATTTCCCGACTAATCGCGATTCAGTGTGGTTAAATAGTTTGCAAGGGAAAAATTTCTGTGCTTAAGGTGTTGAACTTTAGATAAGGTATTTTCTCAAGGAGGACTTATTTCTATTTAGCTTTGCTTTGGGTAACATGTGTTTTCAGCGTTAGTTTGTAATAAAAGGCATGCGAAAATATTGAAAGTGTAGAAGTTATGTGTGTGTAACAGCTTGCAATGGTGATTAATCGCGAACTTTGTGTAAGATTTGTGTTGAGTGGGCTATTTGCTTTTTGACTTTAACGTTACTTTAATTCAGTTGGTCCTTGCTAATTCTTATCTTAAACTCAGATCCTTTTAGACTTTATTTAATTCCTTCAACTTTCTCACTTTACTATCTTCAATTTTCTTTTCTGTTCATTTCTATATTTCTTTCTTCATATCTTCATTTAGTTGACTCTGTTTCTCTAATCATGAGTTGCTATCCTCTGAATTATGCGTCTCCTGACAAAGAATTACAGGAGGAAATAGATACTGCTCAATATAAATTATCAGCGGATGGTATTGAGCTTACTCCTGTCACTGGGAGACAGAGGACAGTTCGTCGTTATATATTTCAGGCGTTATATATATCAGGGAATATGTCGAGTTAGGAACAGGTGCAATCCATGGTCAATGAGGAAAACGAGATGTGTTCCGAAATGGACCATTGAACTGATCGAATTCTTCTTAGGAAAAGATGTAAGTTTATACTAAACAAAACTGTCTTGTTTTATTAGGGTTGCCACGGGATGATAAGGGAGAGAAAAAGGGTGGGGATAGGGTGTACAGAAAGAACGTGAATTGAATGTTGAGGAAGCAATAATTTTAGTTCTTCAAACAATTTCCGAAGATGGGGGTCTCCTTGAATGAAGAGCAGGAGGAACAACTTGATATATTAGAGCAAAGAGATTGAGCCCTCTCTCAGACATGGTGGTGTTCCAAGACCGGGCCAACACTACAACGGTGTTACAAATTGTTGAGGGACCTCAACTATCAGGAGTGCCTGATTTTTGAGAATACCCTGGTCAATGCAACTGTGAGGAGTTTGATAGAGCCTCACAAGTAGCGAGATATCCGAAAGATTGAAGGAATAAAGAGGCGGAAAAAAATTGAAAGCTTAGTGTATTCTTCTGTTATTTTGTGCGCTTGTACTATTGGTTTGCGCTTTTTCTGTTTTTGTTTATGTTAAATTATTATTTATGGTTTTTGTGCGTGGTGACGCTTTTTTATATAAAAGATATTTGAAAGATTTTTTGTCTCTTTCTTTTTGAGTTTATGTAGCATGTCAGAAGCCATAGGTTCACCAAAAAATGTAGGTGCTCTTCAATTTCGCTGAGGTCTGCTTAATAATTCATTTGCGTCGGGTAAATTAGATATATTAGGTGATGCTGTAAGTATAGGATTAAAAGGTGATGACGTAAGGCTATTATGCGTTGCTCTAGGGAATAATTTACGTGTAGCTTTAAATTTACTGGCATTATCAGGTGGGGTAGAAAAATTTTCTTGCTGTGGGCTATTAGATGAATACATATTTTGTATAGGGTAGGGGGTTGAAACGTGGGGGTAGAAAATTAGAAGAGCTTGTGCCTTGTATACGTGTAGTATTATCTACTCGTGTTTATAGCGATTCTAAGCACGAATCTTTTGTTGGGGTAGCCTCAACATTATAATTTGGCGTTAGTGTAGTATTAGGATTAATAGTAGGTTGTGTTTCTACTAAATTCCACTGTGAAATAACAATATGTTTTGCGCCGCTATGAGCGTTAAAGTTAGCAATATTATGCTTATTATAATGAGTATTATAATCATCAGTGTTGTCTGGAACTACATAGTTCTCAACTAACTATTGTCTTTTCTCTTCTTTCAAGTAATAAGATACTATACGATTTCTATGCACGGTTTTCTTTTCATTTGTTTCATCATGCAGTATTTCATATGTAGTATTTGTTAACATTCGTTGCTCTGTATAAGGTCCTGAGCGTAGCTCTTGTAGCTTTTTGGATTTTAATAGTCCTTTAGAGTGATTTTCTAATAGTACTTTTCTACCTGCAGGTATAGGCTTTCTGAGTTTAAATCTATTTCTATACTTGTGTGCTTTATTTGTAGTTTGCCTTTAGTGTAGGTATTCGAATATAAGGTTTCAAATGAATTCTTTCGCTTTAACATTTCGTTAGATAATCTGTTTTGTAACAATTTCGCTGTGCTTAAGGTATTTAACTTAAGATAAGGTATTTTCTCATGGAGGACTTATTTCTATTTAGCTTTGCTTTGGGTAACATGTGTTTTCAGCGTTAGCTTGTAATAAAAGGTATGCGAAAATATTGAAAGTGTAACGTTGTGTGTGTAACAGCTTGCGATGGTGATTAATCGCGTACTTTGTGTAAGATTTGTGTTGAGTGGGCTATTTGCTTTTCGACTTTAACGTTAATTTAATTCAGTTGGTCCTTGCTTATTCTTATCTTAAACTCAGATCCTATTAGACTTTATATAACTCCTCCAACTTTCTCACTTTACTATCTTCAATTTTCTTTTCTGTTCATTTCTATATCTCCTTCTATATCTTCATTTAGTTGACTCTGTTTCTCTAATCATGAGTTGCTATCCTCTGAATTATGCGTCTCCTGA
This sequence comes from Convolutriloba macropyga, assembly GCF_964194025.1. Taxonomy (NCBI): domain Eukaryota; kingdom Metazoa; phylum Xenacoelomorpha; order Acoela; family Convolutidae; genus Convolutriloba; species Convolutriloba macropyga. The sequence continues at coordinate 34,557,107 of NC_134476.1, forward strand.
CAAAGAACTACAGGAGGAAATAGATGCTGCTCAATATAAATTATCAGTGGATGGTATTGAGCTTACTCCTGTCACTGGGAGACAGAGGACAGTTCGTCAATATATATATATATATATATATATATATATATATATATATATATATATATATATCAGGCCTCTTTAAAGAATGTTGTAATAGGGTTGGATGCCGTTAGTTATGTTGTTTATGTCAATCGCTTACTCCTATTTTCAACTCGCTCTTTGGGACGAGGAGGTCTCGGGAATATGTCGAGTTAGGAACAGGCTCAATCCATGCTCAATGAGGGAAACAAGATGTGTTTCGAAATGGACCATTGAACTGATCGAATTCTTCTTAGGAAAAGATGTAAGTTTATACTAAATAAAACTGTCTTGTTTTATTAGGGTTGTCACGGGATGATAAGGGAGAGAAAAAGGGTGGGGATAGGGTGTACAGAAAGAATGTGAATTGAATGTTGAGGAAGCAATAATCTTAGTTCTTCAAACGATTTCCGAAGATGGGGGTCTCCTTGAATGAAGAGCAGGAGGAACAACTTGATATATTAGAGCAAAGAGATTGAGCCCTCTCTCAGGCATGGTGGTGTTCCAAGACCGGGCCAACACTACAAAGGTGTTACAAATTGTTGAGGGACCTCAACTATCAGGAGTGCCTGATTTTTGAGAATACCCTGGTCAATGCAACTGTGAGGAGTTTGATAGAGCCTCACAAGTAGCGGGATATCCGAAAGGATTGAAGGAATAAAGAGGCGGAAAAAAATTGAAAGCTTAGTGTATTCTTCTGTTATTTTGTGCGCTTGTACTATTGGTTTGCGCTTTTTCTGTTTTTGTTTATGTTAAATTATTATTTTTATGGTTTTTGTGCCTGGTGACGCTTTTTTATATAAAAGATATTTGAAAGATTTTTTGTCTTTCTTTTTGAGTTTATGTAGCATGTCAGAAGCCATAGGTTCACCAAAAAATATAGGTGCTCTTCAATTTCGCTGAGGTCTGCTTAATAATTCATTTGCGTCGGGTAAATTATCTATATTAGGTGATGCTGTCAATATAGGATTAAAAGGTGATGATGAAAGGCTATTATGCATTGCTCTAGGGAATAATTTACGTGTAGCTTTAAATTTACTGGCAATATTAGGTGGGGTAGAAAAATTTTCTTGCTGTGGGCTATTAGATGAATACATATTTTGTATAGGGTAGGGGGTTGAAACGTGGGGGTAGAAAATTAGAAGAGCTTGTGCCTTGTATACGTGTAGTATTATCTACTCGTGTTTGTAGCGATTCTAAGCCTGAATCCTTTGTTGGGGTAGCCTCAACATTATAATTTGGCGTTAGTGTAGTATTAGGATTAATAGTAGGTTGAGTTTCTACTAAAGGTCACTGTGAAATAACAATGTTTTGCGCCGCTATGAGCGCTAGATTTAGCAATATTATGCTTATTATAATGAGTATAATAATCATCAGTGTTGTCTGGAACTACATAGTTCTCAACTAACTCTTGTCTTTTCTCTTCTTTCGGGAAATAAGGTACTATATGATTTGTATGCACGGTTTTCTTTTCATTTGTTTTACCATGCTGCATTTCATATGTAGTATTAGTTAACATTCGCTGCACTGTACAAGGTCCTGAGCGTAGCTCTTGTAGCTTTTTGGACTTTAATAGTCCTTTAGAGTGATTTTCTAATAGTACTTTTCTACCTTCAGGTATAGGTTTTCTGAGTTTAAATTTATTTCTATACTTGTGTGCCTTATACTTGTGTAGTTTGTCTTTAGTGTAGGTATTCGAATATAAAGTTTTCAATGAATTCTTTCGCTTGAACATTTCGTTAGATAATCTGTTTTGTAACTTTCTCTGTGCTTAAGGTATTTAACTTTAGATAGGGTATTTTCTTATGGAGGACTTATTTCTATTTAGCTTTGCTTTGGGCAACATGTGTTTTCAGCGTTAGTTTGTAATAAAAGGCATGCGAAAATATTGAAAGTGTAAAGTTATGTGTGTGTAACAGCTTGCAATGGTGATTAATCGCGTACTTTGTGTAAGATTTGTGTTGAGTGGGCTATTTGCTTTTCGACCTTAACGCTACTTTAATTCAGTTGGTCCTTGCTTATTCTTATCTTAAACTCAAATCCTTTTAGCCTTTATTTAATTCCTTCAACTTTCTCACTTTACTATCTTCAATTTTCATTTCTGTTCATTTCTATAGTTCCCTCTTCATATCTTCATTTAGTTTACTCTGTTTCTCTAATCATGAGTTGCTATCCTCTGAATTATGAGTCTCCTTACGAAGAATTACAGGAAGAAATAGATACTGCTCAATATAAATTATCAGTGGATGTTATTGAGCTTACTCCTGTCACTGGGAGACAGAGGACAATTCGTCGTTTTATATATATATATATATATATATATATATATCAGTCCTTCTTAAAGAAGGGTGTATTTGAGTTTGATGCCGTTAGTTACCTGTTTTTTATGTCAACCGCTTACTCCTATTTTCAAATGGCTCATTGGGACGAGGTCTCGGGAATATGTCGAGTTAGGAACAGGTTCAATTCATGGTCAATAAGGAAAACGAGATGTGTTCCGAAATGGACCATTGAACTGATCGAATTCTTCTTAGGAAAAGATGTAAGTTTACACTAAATAAAACTGTCTTGTTTTATGAGGGTTGTCACGGGATAATAAGGGAGAGAAAAAGGGTGGGGATAGGGTTTACAGAAAGAAAATGTAAATTTAATGTTGAGGGCAATAATTTTAGTTCTTCAAACGATTCCTGAAGATGGGGTCTCCTTGAATGAAGAGCAGGAGGAAAAACTTGATATATTAGAGCAAAGAGATTGGGCCATCTCTCAGGCATGGTGGTGTTCCAAGACTGGACCAACACTGCAACGGTGTTTCAAATTGTTGAGGGACCTCAACTATCAGGAGTGCTTGATTTTTGAGAATACCCTGGTCAATGCAACTGTGAGGAGTTTGATAGAGCCTCACAAGTAGAGGGATATCCGAAAGGATTGAAGGAATAAAGAGGCGAAAAAAATTGAAAGCTTAGTGTATTCTTCTGTTATTTTGTGCGCTTGTACTATTGGTTTGCGCTTTTTCTGTTTTTGTATATGTTAAATTATTATTTTTATGGTTTTTGTGAGTGGTTACGCTTTTTAATAAAAAAAAATATTTAAAAGATTTTTTGTCTCTATTTCTTTTTGAGTTTATGTAGCAAGTCAGAAGCCAGAGGTTCACCAAAAAATGTAGGTACTCTACTATTTCGCTGAGTTCTGCTTAATACTTTATTTGCGTCGGGTAAATTAGATATATTAGGTGATGCTGTCAGTAAAGGATTAAAAGGTGATGATGTAAGGCTATTATGCATTGCTCTAGGGAATAATTTACGTGTAGCTTTAAATTTACTGGCAATATTAGGTGGGGTAGAAAAATTTTCTTGCTGTGGGCTATTAGATGAATACATATTTTGTATAGGGTAGGGGGTTGAAATGTGCGGGGGTACAAAATTCGAAGAGCTTGTGCCTTGTATACGTGTAGTATTATCTACTCGTGTTTGTAGCGATTCTAAGCCTGAATCTTTTGTTGGAGTAGCCTCAACATTATAATTTGGCGTTAGTGTAGTATTAGGATTAATAGTAGGTTGTGTTTCTAAACGCCACTGTGAAAAAACAATGTTTTGCGCCGCTAAGAGCGTTAGATTTAGCAATATTATGCTTATTATAATGAGTATAATAATCATCAGTGTTGTCTGGAACTACATAGTTCTCAACTAACTCTTGTCTTTTCTCTTCTTTCGGGAAATAAGGTACTATATGATTTGTATGCACGGTTTTCTTTTCATTTGTTTTACCATGCTGCATTTCATATGTAGTATTAGTTAACATTCGCTGCACTGTACAAGGTCCTGAGCGTAGCTCTTGTAGCTTTTTGGACTTTAATAGTCCTTTAGAGTGATTTTCTAATATTACTTTTCTACCTTCAGGTATAGGCTTTCTGAGTTTAAATCTATTTCTATACTTGTGTGCTTTATTTGTAGTTGGTCTACATTTAGTGTAGGTATCCGAATATATAGTTTTAAATGTATTCTTTCGCTTTAACATTTCGTTAGATAATCTGTTTTGTAACAATTTCTCTGTGCTCAAGGTATTTAACTTAAGATAAGGTTTTTTCTCATGGAGGACTTATTTCTATTTAGCGTTGCTTTGGGTAACATGTGTTTTCAGCGTTAGTTTGTAATAAAAAGCATGCGAAAACATTTCAAGAGTAGAAGTTATGTGTGTGTAACAGCTTGCAATGGTGATTAATTGCGTACTTTGTGTAAGATTTGTGTTGAGTGGGCTATTTGCTTTTTGACTTTAACGTTACTTTAATTCAGTTGGTCCTTCCTTATTCTTATCTTAAACTCAAATCCTTTTAGCCTTTATTTGATTCCTTCAACTTTCTCACTTTACTATCTTCAATTTTCATTTCTGTTCATTTCTATAGTTCCTTCTTTATATCTTCATTTAGTTGACTCTGTTTCCCTAATTATGAGTTGCTATCCTCTGAATTACGAGCCTCCTGATAAAGAATTACAGTAGGAAATATATACTGCTCAATATAAATTATCAGTGGATGGTATTGAGCTTACTCCTGTCATTGGGAGACAGGACAGTTCGTCGTTATATATATCAGGCCTTCTTAAAGAAGGGTGTATTTGGGTTGGATGCCGTTACTTATGTTGTTTATGTCAATCGCTTACTCCTATTTTCAATTCGCTCTTTGGGACGAGGAGGTCTCGGGAATATGTCGAGTTAGGAACAGGTTCAATCCATGGTCAATGAGGGAAACAAGATGTGTTTCGAAATGGACCATTGAAATGATCGAATTCTTCTTAGGAAAAGATGTAAGTTTACACTAAATAAAACTGTTTTATTAGGGTTGTCACGGGATGATAAGGGAGAGAAAAAGGGTGGGGATAGGGTTTACAGAAAATGTGAATTGAATGTTGAGGAAGCAATAATTTGTTCTTCAAACGATTTCCGAAGATGGGGGTCTCCTTGAATTAAGAGCAGGAGGAACAACTTGATATATGAGAGCAAAGAGATTGGGTCCTTTCTCAGGCATGGTGGTGTTCCAAGACTGGACCAACACTGCAACGGTGTTACAAATTGTTGAGGGACCTCAACTATCAGGAGTGCTTGATTTTTGAGAATACCCTGGTCAATGCAACTGTGAGGAGTTTGATAGAGCCTCAAAAGTAGCGGGATATCCGAAAGGATTGAAGGAATAAAGAGGCGAAAAAAATTGACAACTTAGTGTATTCTTCTGTTATTTTGCGCGCTTCCACTATTGGCTTTTTTGTGCACATGTACTATTGGTTTACACTTTTTCTGTTTTTGTATATGTTGAATTATTATTTTTATGGTTTTTGTGCGCGGTGACGCTTTTTAATATAAGATATTTAAAAGATTTTTTGTCTATTTCTTTTTGAGTTTATGTAGCAAGTCAGAAGAAATAGGTTCACCAAAAAATGCAGGTGCTCTTCTATTTCGCTGAGGTCTGCTTAATACTTCATTTGCGTCGGGTAAATTAGACATTAGGTGATGCTGTAAGTAGAGGATTAAAAGGTGATGATGTAAGGCTATTATGCGTTGCTCTGGGGAATAATTTACGTGTAGCTTTAAATTTATTGGCATTATCAGGTGGGGTAGAAAAATTTTCTTGCTGTGGGCTATTAGATGAATACATATTTTGTATAGGGTAGGGGGTTGAAACGTGGGGGTAGAAAATTAGAAGAGCTTGTGCCTTGTATACGTGTAGTATTATCTACTCGTGTTTGAAGCGATTCTAAGCCTGAATCCTTTGTTGGGGTAGCCTCAACATTATAATTTGGCGTTAGTGTAGTATTAGGATTAATAGTAGGTTGAGTTTCTACTAAAGGCCACTGTGAAATAACAAGGTTTTGCGCCGCTATGAGCGCTAGATTTAGCAATATTATGCTTATTATAATGAGTATAATAATCATCAGTGTCGTCTGGAACTACATAGTTCTCAACTAACTCTTGTCTTTTCTCTTCTTTCGGGAAATAAGGTACTATATGATTTGTATGCACGGTTTTCTTTTCATTTGTTTTATCATGCTGCATTTCATATGTAGTATTAGTTAACATTCGTTGCACTGTACAAGGTCCTGAGCGTAGCTCTTGTAACTTTTTGGACTTAAATAGTCCTTTAGAGTGATTTTCTAATAGTACTTTTCTACCTTCAGGTATAGGCTTTCCGAGTTTAAATCTATTTCTATACTTGTGCGCTTTATTTGTAGTTTGTCTACATTTAGTGTAGGTATTCGAATATATAGTTTTAAATGTATTCTTTCGCTTCAACATTTCGTTAGAGAATCTGTTTTGTAATAATTTCTCTATCTTTTTGTTATTACAAGTTTCTTCACTATGCGAGTGTGGTGGTAGATTACTACAATACTCTGATGTGCATTTCTTTTGATTATCTCGTAGTAGTCCTAACTTTAATGAAAAGGGTATTTGCGGTTTTGTTCCGAATAGTATTTCATAAGGGGTATATCCTGTACTGTAGTTTACTGCAGTATTGTGAGCAAAAGCAAATTTACTAGAGTACTCGGAGCAATTAGATCCATTTTGACTAATAAAATGTCTTAGGTAATTAGGCAAATGTTTATTTTGTACTTCTACTTTGCTATTAGTCCATGGTGAATATGCGGTTCGGGCGCATAGTGTAATTCCCATTTCGTTCGTATAGTGAACGAAATCATTACTAATAAAAGCGTTGCCGTTATCATGTCCTATTTGTTGCGGTATACCGAATGTAATTATAAATTTCTCTAGTTGATTTACTGTTTCAAGACCTTCCGCATTCTTGCTAGGATATACTTGCATAGATCTAGAAAAAGCATCTACTATTACAAGACAAAATCTATTTCCTTTACTAAGTGGTCGTAGTGGACCTTTATGATCAATAGGAAGTGTATGTAGGGGTATAAATTCTAATTGTTCCCATGGTTCTCAGGGTGCTTCGTTGAAGCCTTTGCGTGCTGACTTATTAGTTTGGCAACATAAGCAATCTGACATTAACATTTCAATCCATTTAAACATACCGGGCCAATAGAAATATCGCTTAACTCTATTATAAGTTGTGCTTTCCGCTCTGTGACCACTAAGTTCATTTGTATGTGCAACCTCGAATATTTTAATAAATAGTGAAAGTGGTGCACATATCCTAACATCAAATGAGGCGTCTTCACAAGATTCTGAATAACAGAGTAAATCATATTGAATCACTAGAAACAACAAGTTGAAATTATTCCTATAAGCTTCTTATGCTTTAGATTGTTCAATTCTGTAGTCTTTTTCTGGAGCTTAGCCTACTTTTAATAAATCTCTAACTTTATCTAACACGGAGTCGTTTACTTGCTCTTCAAGAATATTATCAGTGTCAAGATTAGCGTTTTTTTGCAAAATCTGTAACTTTAGCTATTGAATCAAATGTATCTGTGTGGACATCCTTTTCTCAGATGTTTCGGTAAGCTTCTGGTTCGATCGTTTTCTTACATTTTGTACGTCTAATATAATCGGCTTTAGCAGATTCTAATTGTTCAATAAGTCAATTTTCAATACTTCCTTCTACTAGGTCTAACCAATCTTGGTCATCATAACCTTCTCGGTCATTACTTATTTCACCTCTTTCTTCAATCTCGGAGTAGTAGTGGTTGTCATAATCAATAGTTAGTTCTGAAGTCAATTTCTTTATTTGATTTATTTGTGTTCCGTAGCGGAAACAATCAGAAAAACTGTGTATATCACTACAGTGTTCTGTTATGTAGTCTGGTGCATCATCTAAGCTAAAGTCACCTTCATCGTTTATATTAATTAGTTTCTTTCTTTCGCTCTTTGACTTGAGCAATAATTGGATAACAATAGTTAGCTGTTGCATCCTAATCGTCTTGATGTAATACAGAGTAGTTAACTTCTTTTCCGTTAATATGAAACTTTATATCTTTAGGTATTACTTTGTGTTCTAGTTGATGAAGTTTAGCATTTGCTAAGGAAACGTTTCGGCTCAGAACATCAGGGAACGCTAAGTTTTTGCCTTGAGTGTAAATAATTTGCAAGTTTTGAAACTTAGTTATTACAACTTGACACTTGAAGAAACGATGTGAAATTTGTCCGCGTCGTGAACAACGAAATAGAAATGGTCTGATCACAATAGAGATAGATTGGAAATGGGGATCCAATAACGTAAAATTCATATGTTTGTAATGCAGATATTATTCCGCATTGTTCTCTATGTTGAGGGGACATCTTTTGTTCAGCCTTATCAAATACTATCGAGTTTGCTGAAATCATACGTTTTCTATCAGGGAAATCTTGTATAAGAACACAACCTGTTCGTAAGTTGTGTGATGAATCAGCATGTATATGAAAGGGATGGTAATTAGAAGGAAATGCGTTAAAAATGTCATGACAGAATCTTTGTTCAAGATCAGTGAATATCTTTTCGTGTTCTGGTAACCACTTGAATAGTGTTGTATCTTTAGTTAAATCATATATAGGTTTTGCATTTATGTGAAAGTTTAAAAAATAGGTATGATAGAAACCCATAATTCCTAAAACTCTTAAAATTTCTGTTTTCGATCCTGGCGTTTTTAGGTTTCTAATATCATCTATGCGCGAAGCAATAGGGGATAGTCCATCTTTAGATATTAGATGTCCTAGAAATCTCACTTTTCGTAAGAAAAACATGGTTTTATCAGGGGCTGCTTTGAGGTTTGCCTTTCGGAGCAAAGAGTGACATTCACTTACTATTGTGAACATTTCTCGTTTATATTTAGCTGTTAATAAAGTATCGTCTATTTATAAGAGGTCCAAATGCATAAAGCACAAGTTTGCTGAAGAAAATGGGTAAGGGCTTAAGACCATAAAATCCTACTTGATAGGTGTACTGTCTACCTCCTACAAAAAAACTTGTAGCCTTCTGTGTATCTTCGGTTAGTGGTACTTGATTGTAAGCTGATGATAAATCACTACTGGTAAAAATAGTTCCAGTGGTTCTTGTCATTAAAACGTTTAGTGGTTCAAGTGGCCAACTAGAATTACTAGTATCAGATATAGAGTTTAGGTATCTAGCATCAATGACTCGTTTTACATAATCCTTCTTAGGTAGTATTGATAACAGGATTGACAAACCAACCATTCATATCGTCGTTTTCATTGAGCTCTGATGATTCCTGCTTGGATTAATTCATCCGTTAGCTTTTCTAATTTATCTCTTGAGATGAATGGGTATTTTGCTAAGTCGTTGCTTTTTAAAGGTAGCGTCTTATGTTTATTTCCAATACAATACTTATGATGTGAACAAACATCATTATCCTCCAGTATTATTTCTATTAACTCAAACAATTCATCGTCAGTCAAATCACTGTGAAATCAAAATTATCCAAAAACTTCTCCAGATATTCTATGTCTCGAATTGTTTTTCTATTTTGCTTTATTACAAAATCACGAACGGCTCTATTTATGATTCGGTTGCTTTGTAGTTTATCTCTAAACTTGGGGAACTGATCATTGATCTTAGGTCTACATAATTCTTTGGCTTCGGTAGAGAAGTCTGTTGCTAATTCTATCTCATCTTCTTTGCACTTTTCTATTAACTCACTTTCGATAATCTCGAGTACCTTTTCCTCTTCTAGTGTATTGGTTTCTACTTTTTGTATTGTCAATATCACCCTTGCTTGTATACACAGAGTGTTATTCCTGAGTTCTTAAATGTTTGTTCAATTAGAGAGGATATCTCTCTCCAATCCATTCCTTCTAAACCACAAGCTATTTTTGGCATTGCATTGCTATACAGCGTAAATTTAGTCCTAGTGCGTGATCTCTCATAGCAAGTAGCGTTGTTCTGATTGTATCAGTTGTTGGCTTCTCATAGTAATTAGCCTTAGTGATCAGATTATGTACAAAGTTATTATCTGCTCTGAAAGTTATTATGTCACCTGTATCACAGTTTCTACTTTTACAGTAATCCATTAATAAGGGTATTCTTTTGGAAATCGTTTTGGCAAAGCCTTTTTTCATTTCTGCATCTGATAATATTGTGTGCGCTATAGGCATATTAGAGTCAAATATAGATTGGGTACGGAAATCTACATATCTAATGCAAGAATTACTTTGAATTTGCTGTCCTTCTTGTAAATTGTTTACTACCGTGTTCAGTATAAAACAACTGTTATAGCCCTAACTTTCATTTAGTATTGTACTTGTGAATTCAGCACAGTTTTTGATATTGTACTTTTGTATAGGTTTGTCTGTTATGTCGCACATAGCATAACCTATTATTCCTCTATTTATCTGTATAGGGTGTTTCTTTTGATTTTCCATGAATATGGGTAGAAATTCTTCGGATTGTGGACACAAAGACTAGGTCAGTTTTTGCAACATTAATGAGGCATGAAATATGTTCCTGGCGGAAATAAGGCTTGACTGGGGTGCTTTTGCTTGTGCAATTGCGTACTTTTCTGTTGTAGAAAGATCGGTCGAACTATGTTTAAAGCAGTTATTTTAGTTATGTATGGATACATCTACTGCGGGGATATCGAAGTGAAGTGCTTTTAGAAACAAATGACAAAAATCAATACCTATTATGTTCTGTCTCTGCTCTTTAGTAACGAATACTTTATGGGGACTGTATTTTTACCGTCGGTTTAAAAACTAAATTGAATAGTTGTGTAACCAGGCATTCTGATTGATGAACCAGCATATGTTTTTGAATCGCAATTCGTACTTTGTAGATGCAAATATTGTCCAAGGTTTACTAGATCAAGGTATGAATGATGATTGATGATAGTGCAAGTTGATCCTGGGTCCATCATAAATTCTACTTCGAAACCACTATTATTTTTAATGTCTCCAACGGCAAAGTGATATAAGTTGAGGTATATTCTTGACATAGTACTAGTTTCTTTAGTAGCGTTCGGACACTTTAATAGTTTAAGGAAAGAAGTGTTATAGCATTTACGTAGTCATCGTCACCTTCAACGAAACTTATTTGATCTGGTTGTTGCTCAATATCGTTTGGTTTTGATTGTTTTTGTTGTAGATAGTTACTTTTGTTTGGTGCATAGAAGCTAGCGCCTTGTTGTGGCTGTTGCTGCTGTTGTGGTGATGGCGATTGTTGTTCAAAATTTGGTTCATTATTTCTACATGTGTTTTGCTGAGGGAATGTCTGGTTGATCTTGTATTGATCTTGTATTGCCTCGGTTATTCTTTCTATAATCATCAGAGAATGTTATAATTTGCCTTTTTGGTTCGACTAGTTCCTTTCTCAGTTTATTAACACTGTCGTCTATCTGTTTCTTTGTACATCTAGAGATGAAATGACCATTACTTCTGCAATAATCACAGAATCTAGTACTGTTAGGTCTGCCTTTTATGTTTGGGTCTCTTGGCCTAGAAGTATCTATAGCATTTACTTCGTTACTTTTGAAAAGACTGGTTAAATCATTGAGTTTGCTCTCAAGTGTTCTAAGTTTATCTAGTTCTGTAGCTCCATTAGATTCTGTTGTTACAGCAAATGTCAAGTCCTTTACTACTAAATGATCAACAAATTGTGTCCAAGTTATTGAAGGATTTTCAGTAAGTTTTTCGTGCGCTTTGCACTTTAAGCCTTGTGGTTTAGTCCTCTGATAGCAAAATCTATGTATTTCTGACTTCGTTGTCTTTGTTGAATTTCCCTCTCCTTCCTTATATTGTCATCACCTTTATTACTTGTTGGTATCTTTTCTGGCCAACCTTTACCAACTCCGTTCACTATTCTATGTAGATAGTTCTTTATTAATTCTCCTTCCTGCCTGAATGTGTGTTCTCAACCTGAAATCAAAATCTGAACTGGTCTCTACCGTCTGTGAAACTCATCTTTTAAATTATTCCAATCGGTAGCATCTGTAAATTCACTTGCAAACCATTCTTGTGCTGTATCTGTTAAAAGTGAGCCGAATAATGATTGTGGCCTTTTATCATAGCTTGTTTGTGCAGCGGGTGCTGTAGGCCTAGTTCCTAATGAAAAGAGTATTTTGTTTTCTACAGAGTTCCAAAAAGAAGTGGCATCCTGATTAGGATCATTGCCTGAGAACGATACAAGTGAAAGGTTTGGATGTGTTATGGGTGTTTCAGGTGGGGGGATAGCGGCTGGTGGGGGCTACTACTACCAGAACTGGTCATTGTTTAAAAGACTGAAATTATTAATTTAAAGGTGGTTAAGGACAGAAGAACAGTTTGAATCACATTCAAATAGTTAAATCATACAAGTTAAATTTTTGGGGCCTCTAATAGTATGAATGAACAAGTTAATTTGAATGATCTTCAGATAGAACGAATTAGTCTTAAAGCCTCTTTGACAATTTAAATGAACAAGTTAAATTGAAGTAGCCTCTCTGGGACCAACATTTATACTACTGGTCCGTACATTAGATACTTAAACGACGGGGTTAATCGCGGGACCACATGCATAACTTGAGAGTTCAACCCCTAGTTCTACTCTTGGTATATAGTTGAGTATTAAAGAAAGTTAAATGCAAATATGGACCGAGCATTAAGGGATAGAATAGTTAAAGTTATTAAGATTGAAATAGCAGTAGTTAGCATAGGTTGAAATATTCTAAGTTAACTTATAACTTAGATAGAATTTAAGAGATGTTAACTGATAAATTAGAGAATTTAAGCTGAAATTACCTGATTTCCAAATTTGTGCTAAGTTAATAATTTCTGACTTAGAAAGTTCTTAGTTAAGGACTTCTCACAAAATATTCTCAGATAAAATCTATCTCAAGGAAGCTTGAGATTTAAGCAAGGGAGCAATACGGGAGTATGATTTAAATCAGAAGTTATCGGGGACCAAATTGTGCTGGTGGTTGAGCGTGCAAGCTCCTTTTATACTTGCGGACACGTGATTCTCTAGTATCCTATTGGATAGAGATAGCAGTGTCGACAGAGTTACCAAGGTTACGTTGGTGTTCTCAAAGTGGCGTGATAAAATCACGTCATGGTATTCTCAGTTTGAGTTAGTGATCTTAAAATAGTAGTTTATTCAAAATTACTTAGCAATTTGTTCACACGTTAAAATGGACTTTGTCAAATTCAAGTTTGTGCTTCACGCACTGTAACGTAAATTCTCAAAATAGCAATAAGATTATCAAACAGTGTTACTGAGTGGAGCACACTTCAGTACAGAGACATCATAGCCCTATTATTAAAATGTTTATTACTCAACCAAAAGTTACATTAACAATTTTGCATTAAATTAGTGCTCATTTTACAAGATATGCTTCTCTACCGGGAAATAACATTTCGAAGATATTCTCCTTATCCCTGTTTTTATAACTCCGAAATACAGCAGCGTTCACGGTCTATAATTATATGCAATTGTTTTTGCTCAAAATTCCCAGTTTTAAGGATGGCCGGATAAAAAACCAAGATCAATGCAAATACACAAATTTTTAAATGGAAAAACTTTTTGAAATAAAAGTATAACAAAATTGGATACTCTTTCGCCATAGATTGCTATATTAGCACTAAAACATACTTTCAGCCTGCAAAAAATGAAACGTGAATAATTCAGTTCCATGCATAGAGAACAATTAGCAGTTTTCTATTTATAGGAGAAAAATTCAAAGAAGAGTTTCGTTGTTTAACAGCAAGGGATGGCGGAGACATAATTGGCTTTTGTTACAAGTATAGGTTCTTCCATCCAAATTATACGTATTACAACAACATTATCAACACTCTTATTTCCATAGTAGCTGAAAATTTGTCGCTATCAGAGCTATTAAAAATGAACAGACTAATGTCGGACGAATTGCTATCTGCCGGGATTCAAACTACTGACCTCCTGCTCCATAACAAATTTCTGACGCAGCTTTTTAAAAAACTTTGCTAATTAATCCGTAATGTAGTGAGAAATTTCAAAAAACTTTGGATACAACTCATGTTTCTTGAAAGACTCTGGTGTTTCGCAATTGTATATTTCAGAATTATGAGGAAACTGTAAACTTTGCTGAAAGAGAATATAGACAACCAGCATTTGGTTAAAGATGTTTTGTTTTCGTTGCAAAAAAGCTGACATTGGAAAATCATTAGGAAAATACTGTTAAGGACCTATTATTAGAAAAAAAGGTCTCCAGACTTGCTTGTGGCTTCAGCATCTTGTGAAAAAGAAAAGAGATTTTTCTCTAATAGTATGAACTGTACCTCAAATCACTCATAAATTATTGACTATTCATTATGTAAATTACTACTACCACTGAGAGTAAATTAAGACAAGATTTCTCAAAATTAAAAAAAAATTCTGAGAACTATTTCTTTTGAAAGAAGAAACTATTCCTCTCATTCATTATTTCGATGAGGGATAATCTACCTTGTGTGATTTCTACTCGCTAGGTCTTTCAAGTTCTCTCAGAAATTAAAAAGATCAAACTGGGTTCCTTCAAACAGGTCACTCAGAAGGTGTAGAATTTTTTAAGTAAAAATATCAAGGGTACATCGCTGTTCGACTACTAAATTTCAAAATTTCAAACGGGTTGCCAAAGTAAGAGCTGCTACGGTTTGTATTTACGGAAAACGGTCTCGACTGTCATCTGGGATCTCGTCAGCTGTTGATTATCTCTGAGGAGACATGTACAATTAAGACAACAACATTTTTCTTTCTAATCATATTGGCTAATGGGTCAGAAAAGATAGCCGGCTGCCTACCAACTAACGACAACTACTTGGTCGGCATCAACTTTCATGAGGAACCGATTTTAAATTATCCGAGGATTGAGATTTCTTCAAAACACTGTTGGAGTCTGACTTGGTCCTTTTCAATGAGTTAGGATTTCCTTGTGAAGAGTAGGGCATTGCGTATGGCTTGGCATCATTCATATTAGGAGGAGCAAGAAATGATGTGACAGGAACTGATGTTCTCATTTTGGTGCGCATTTCTTTGGCGTATTTGTCGATTTCGATCCCAATTTCATCTTTCGGTTTCTTCCAGTATGAATTCACAGCTGAAAAGAGACATTAAAAACGTTTTGAAGCCGTCTGACGCAAAAGTAAAAAAAAGTTTTTATGCCTTGATGAGGCTCAAGTCATACTTTAACAAACGTTCATTGTGAGTTCAAAGCCTTTTTTTCATCTCAATATCTCATTATTACTTTCCACTACTCTCTAAATTTTATTGAGAACAAAAGGTACATTGAAGGAGGTTAACCGAAACATCTTCATCGTCAAAATTATTACTGTAGCATCCTATCAATTATTCATTCCTCATATGATCCCTCGGTTTCAGATTAGGTTGCACCCGGTATTCAAATCTGTTACTTAAGAGTTACTTAGTAATTAATCAATCAACAGGTGAAAAACGCAAACTGACCGAAGTTCCTCCAAACTATTGTTTCGAAGCTCCGACAATCGTGTGTGACTGGAATTCCAATGGCCAGTCTCGATATTTTATGGCCAATCTCAGCATAACATTTCTAAGCAATCACAAAGTGAAAATAGAGATGTAGAATACCTAATATAATTTTTAAGATTTTTGCTATTTTCCTGCATAAATTTAGTGATAACTCAGTTAACAATAATGCTCTTTCCTGTTTTGGCTCCCAGTTTGTGTCCACCTCACGTGGTTAAATGCTATAAAGAATAGACCAAACTGCATTAAAGTACCAATAGATTCGGGAAAAAAACACCAACAAATTTCTTGATATAAATGTCGATCTGTTTGCATATTTCAGAAGCCTTTCAAAACTAGAAAAATGGGAACCAACCCCTCACGCTAAACAACTTTTCTTCTCTTATCAGGTTTGGAATGTTTTCCATCGAATAATGGTTTGTATAGCCTACCAGGTGTGACTAGCTAGCTAACACCAGTACCATTAAAAAGATGTACCTCAAAGCTAGTAACTAAAGCAGATAATGAGTCGAAATTGAGGGGCTTATAGGCTAGAGTGGATCGTCTGCTCATTCCTAGAGAGCCATACAGTCCATTGTGGTACACTCCCAACACCACATGTCTCGCACTCTTACCACTGAAGGTGCTTTTGAAACTCAGAGGAAACCTGAAATATTGTCCCCAGTGAGTTCAAAGTCCAAGCGTATGGCTTGAATACTGAAACGAAATTCTCTTCTCAATCAACAAGATCTCAATAAATTTAATATTTGTGTAAGGCACAGTTTGTAAGGCATTCAATTTATAACCTATCAGCAAGCTTCTGGGTAATAATTAGGCTCACTTAAGATTAACACGAGTGTTTTCAGAAGCTTGATTCCTCAGCTGTAAGAAGTGTCCCAAAATCTACATCATCTACCTCTCTAGTCCTGGAATTCCATTTGTAAGATAAATGCCCAGAATAGAGGCTTCCAAGCACTTGATGGGCAGTGACTCCTGAATCATCTTGCGACACACTTCCATCTTCAACACAAAATATAAGATTAAAAGCAGACACATTTACATAGTCCATGCATACTTATCATTAGACTATGCATCATGTCATCAGGTGGGATCGATGGCTCAAAATTACTCATGCTTAGACATATCTGCTTCTATTATACCCATCAGACAATATTACGAGATAAAAATGAATCATTGGTAGTTTGCACTTCATGTTCTGTTCATCATGCGGCTCTACCAATCAAAAATTTCAATATGACACCCATACATTCGGAAAATTTGGTTTCAAAACCAATCAGCTTCTCTTTACAAGGAAAAACAACGGATGAGAGACTCAATTTGACCAACCGCACAGTTGAACCAGATTTATATCATCCGCGCATAAATAACAATTGATAGGCATTTGCAATAGGACACAAAAGTCGCGTGTGAAAACCGAAGGACAAGCAATAAAAGAAAGCAAAAAAGCATAGAAAACAATTAATAGCCCAGATGCATTAACTGACAAAAGATAAACGAAGGACTGAAGCCACATTTCTGCTTTAGAAAATGAGCAAGGAAATTACATAAGGTACACTGTTGATTTGCCATTTTGATAACTCGGTTACGTAAAATACGCTTAGATGCTAAGAAATTTTAATGAGAGCTATTTAGTTCCAACAGAAAACGAGGACTCAAGCAAAAAAACTTTTTAGACGGAAATTCAATTGGTCCGACACAAAGTTCGTTAGAAAAAGAGAAATATATCTGCATTGCAGAGTCTAACTTTGTATCAGAACAACTGAATATTCAAACTCTCCCTCACCCTATTCTAAAACTTCAGCTCAACTTAGGGTGAAGGGAAGTGTGATTGCAATGAACTCACTGCGTCATCTGCATGAGAATTCCATTCCTTCGTGTACATTTCAAAGCTTCGCCAAAATTATGAATGTGAGGCACAAGACACGGTTTCTGCAGCTATTTGCAAACTTCAAGGGGATGTAGCTCAGTGGTAGAGCGTCCGCTTCGCATGAGGAAGGTCTGGGGTTCGATCCCCCACATCTCCAAATTTTATTATCAACAAGGTGCCCCGAACTATTCTGCAATGTAGCTGCAGTAACTGATTTCCAGCTTCAAATTCACAATTAACTGACTCGTTCATACTACTATCTCTACAGAATTAATCACTTTGCTTAGTACAAGCTTACATACAGTACGGAAACAAGCCCTCACCCCACAACCTCCCTGTAGATTATGACCCTCCATAATTGTCACGTCGGCACCCTTTATGGCATATAGGAGTCTCAATGGATCACTACAAAAACGTTTGTTTGTTCACACACAAGGAAAATTTGTTCACTGTGAAAAGAATCAGTTCCTCTGTTCTTAACAGACAAAAACTTTTAGCTTGCACATGTTGCGGGAGAAAAGCGATACCCACTGTGACCTTTACCTGGCTGATGAGGGGTCTGTTCTTGATGATGTCGAAGAACTGAGTACCAGTGTGGTTGTACTCTAACGACTCCATATATGATTGCACTGTTTTCAGTTTGGCTTTCAAGGAACACTTCATAGCTTGCACTTTGGGCTCTTTCGGGATGGGAACCTAATAAAGCATTACATGAGGAATAATAAGTACATTGGAGCAGGATAATCATGAATTTGATCAACAAAAGTCATCAAGCTCTTCTTCGTTTTTCAAGTTATTCAAGTAATGACCAAATAGCTATCACAATCTAGCACAAAACTCGAAACTGAAACCCTGAAATTGTCACTTATAGAACAAAAACGTAACACGAGAAAACGTAGCATAAAGTTTTAAGATTTCTAAACTCCTTTTCCAGTTTACGTACAAATAAATCCAATAATTTATTTGAAAAAATTGGAACCAAAATCAGTTTCTAAATTTAGAAGCCCGGAAATAATAGGCTGGTCAGGGACCGCAATAATTTTTCCGTAAGAAAGCCCGTCATTTTAATCGATTTGGTCATAGATGATACTTAAAAAAAGACAACATGCCTCAATACACTGTGCATCTGATTGGCATCTCTTTTGAAGCTCTGTTCCTTCTGGATGTTTGCGACACGCAAAATCCCACATTCTCTGATATATGTTGTCTGCGATAGGGAAGCCCGTCTTATTCACGTAGAACAGTACTCCTAGAACATATATACAGTGAAGACAAATTAGCGTTGTCAATAGTCATCTAACATGGGAGCACACATGGTGAGAACAGCTGAGAAATTGACTCGCTGAAATCAGTTTATTTAGATACAGAACGGAGTTTATAATAGATAAAGAACTAACTGAGTTTATAAATTGACCGAAGCAACTAAAATGAATCTTCATTTAATAACGAATATAGCACATTAATTACAACTAGCAGGCTCGAGAGCTTCGGAAAAGCCATTTGAAAGAATAAAAGGTAAACCAAAGGTCAAAAGATTAAACGCTTTATAAGACTCCATAAATGGGAAATTTAGCCTTAAGCTAATACTAAACGTTCACCAACAAAAGATAAAGTGCAAGAAATTCGAAAGGAACAATGATAAGAAACAAAAACCGAAAGATAACGAGAAAAATAAAACAAAGATGGCCATGTGTGCCTTGGAAGGAAAATAAGAGATAAAGAGTGAAAAGAACCAAAAATGGGAAGACAGGTTTAGAAAGGAATCTTTAAAAAAATAGAAAAAAAAACAGTTTAAGCTGAGAAAAAGCAAAATAGAGAACGGAGAGAAAGAAAAAAAACACAGGATCTCGAAACAAAAAGGACAAACAAAATAAAATAGGTAACGCAGACAGAGAATAAAAACAAAGCAAAACAACCAAAAGAAAAAACAAAAAGAAAAACAGGAAAGTAAAAGAAGAAAGAAAATAGAGAGCAAAAAAGAGAAAAAGAGCGGGAGAGTGCACGAGCAGGAAAACGGACAGACAGAAGAGAGAAAAGGGTCAACAAAAAGAAAAAGTCAGCAAAGGCAGAAACCAGGGAGAACGAACAAGAAAGAAAGAAAGGACGGAAAGAGAAAGGAAATAACAAAGAGCAAAAAGAGAAAAGAAAGCAACGTAAAGAAAAAAGAGAGAAGGAAGAAAAAAAAACCAAAAAAAAACGAATAACAGAAAAGAAACAGAAATAAAAAAACAAAGAAAAGAAAGAAATAAAAAAGCAAAAATAGAGAACGGAGAGATGGAAAAAAACACAGAATCTGGAAACAAAAAGGACAAACAAAAGAATATAAGTACCACAGACAGAGAATAAAAAGAAAGCAAAACAACCAAAAGAAAAAAACAAGAGTAAAGAAAAACAGGAAAGTAAAAGAAGAAAGAAAATAGAGAACAAAAAAGAGATAAAGAGCGGGAGAGTAATAACAGAGCAAGAAAACGGATAGACAGAAGAGAGAAAAGGGTCAACGAAAAGAAAACGTCAGCAAAGATAGAAATCAGAAATAAAGAACAAGAAAGAAAGAAAGACAGGAGAGAGAAAGGAAATAACAAAGAAAAAAAGAGAAAAGAAAGAAACATAAAAAAGAGAAGGAAGAGAAAGAAAATGTTAAAAAAAAAACAAACGAATGACAGAAAACAAACAGAATTAAAATAAACAAAAAATAAAAGAAATGAAACAAGGAGCAAAGAAAGACAAAAGAGAAAGAGAAACGAAAAAAAGGAGAAATAGAGAAAAAAGATAGAAACGAAAGACAGACAGACAGACAGAGAGACACACACACAAACACACACACACACAGAGAGAGAGAGAGAGGAATAGAGAGAAAAGAAAGAATGAAGATAGAAAAGGAGAAAGAAAGAAAACTTAGCATAAAGTTTTAAGACTTCTAAACTCCTTTTCCATTTTACATACAAATAAATCCAATAATTTATTGGAAATAAAATCGGAACCAAAATCAGGTTCTAAATTTAGAAGCCCGGAAAACAAGCTGGCCAGTGACCGCAATATTTTTTCCGTAAGAAAGCCCGTCATTTTCATCGATTTGGTCATAGATGATACTTAAAAAAGACACAATACCTCAATAGATTTTGCATCTGATTGGCATCTCTTTTGAAGCTAGGTTCCTTCTGGATGTTTGCGACACGTAAAATCCCATTCTCTAATATATGTTATCTGCGATAGTACAGCCCCAGGCTCGAGAGATTCGGGGAAGGTCGAAAGATTAAACGCTTTATACGAGGCCATAAATGGAAAAAAAAACAATGATAAGAAATAAAAACCGAATAATAACAAAAAAACAACAAAGATGACCATGTGTGCCTTGGAAGGAAAATAATAGAAAAAGAGTGAAAAGAACAAAAAATGCGAAGACAGATTTAGAAAAGAATATATAAAAAAGTAGAACAAAGATAAACGTTTAAGCTGAGAAAAAGCAAAATAGAGCAAAACGGAGAAAAGACAAAAAAACAAAGGATCTGGAAACAAAAAGGACAAAAAAACATAAGTAACGAAGACAAAATAAAAAGAAAGCAAAACAACCAAAAGAAAAAACAAAAGTAAAGAAAAACAGGAAAGTAAAAGAAAATCGAGAGCAAAAAAGAAAAAAAGAGCGGGAGAGTGCACGAGCAAGAAAACGGACAGACAGAAGAGAGAAAAGCGTCAACGAAAGGAAAACGTCAGCAAAGACAGAAAGCAGAAATCAAGAACAAGAAAGAAAGAAAGACAGGAGAGAGAAAGGAAATAACAAAGAATAAAAAGAGAAAAGAAAGAAACATAAAAAAAGAGAGAGGGAAGAGAAAGAAAAAGTTAAAAAAAAAAAACAAACGAATGACAGAAAAGAAACAGAATTAAAACAAACAAAAAAAGAGAGCAATGAAACAAGGAGCAAAGAAAGACAAAAGAGAAGGGAAACGAAAAAAAGGAGAAATAGAGAAAAAAGATAGAAACGAAAAACAGACAGACAGACAGACAGATACACACACACACACACACACAAACACACACGCACACACAGAGAGAGAGAGAGAGGAATAGAGAGAAAACAAAGAATAAAGATAGAAAAGGAGACAGAAAGAAAACTTAGCATAAAGAAAAGAGACTTCTAAACTCTTTTTCCAAATTACATACAAATAAATCCAATAATTTATTTGAAATAAAATCGGAACCAAAATCAGGTTCTAAAATTAAAAGCCCGGAAAACAAGCTGGCCAGTGACCGCAATAATTTTTCCGTAAGAAAGCCCGTCATTTTCATCGATTTGGTCATAGATGACACTTAAAATAGACACCATACCTAATAGATTTTGCATCTGATTGGCATCTCGTTTGAAGCTATGTTCCTTCTGGATGTTTGCGACACGTAAAATCCCACATTCTCTGCGATAGTACAGCCGCAGACTCGAGAGCTTCGGAGAAGCCGTTTGAAAGAATAGAAGATGAACCAAACATAAAGCTCGAAATATTAAACGCTTTATACGAGGCCATAAATGGGAAAAAACAATGATAAGAAATAAAAACCGAATAATAACGAAAAAAAACAAAGATGACCATGTGTGCCTTGGATGGGAAATAATAGAAAAACAGTGAAAACAACAAAAAATGGGAAGACAGGTTTAGAAAAGAATATATAAAAAAGTAGAACAAAGATAAACGTTTAAGCTGAGAAAAAGCAAAATAGAGCAAAACGGAGAAAAGGCAAAAAAACAAAGCATCTGGAAACAAAAAGGACAAACAAAAAATATAAGTAACGAAGACAGAGAATAAAAAGAAAGCAAAACAACCAAAGGAAAAACTAAAAAGAAAAACAGGAAAGTAAAAGAAGAAAGAAAATAGAGAGCAAAAAAGAGAAAAAGAGCGGGAGAGTGCACGAGCAGGAAAACGGACAGACAGAAGAGAGAAAAGGGTCAACAAAAAGAAAAAGTCAGCAAAGGCAGAAACCAGGGAGAACGAACAAGAAAGAAAGAAAGGACGGAAAGAGAAAGAAAATAACAAAGAGCAAAAAGAGAAAAGAAAGCAACGTAAAGAAAAAAGAGAGAAGGAAGAAAAAAACCAAAAAAAAAAACGAATAACAGAAAAGAAACAGAAATAAAAAAACAAAGAAAAGAAAGAAAAAAAAAGCAAAAATAGAGAACGGAGAGATGGAAAAAAACACAGAATCTGGAAACAAAAAGGACAAACAAAAGAATATAAGTACCACAGACGGAGAATAAAAAGAAAGCAAAACAACCAAAAGAAAAAACAAAAGTAAAGAAAAACAGGAAAGTAAAAGAAGAAAGAAAATAGAGAGCAAAAAAGAGAAAAAGAGCGGGAGAGTGCACGAGCAAGAAAACGGACTGCCACAAGAGAGAAAAGGGTCAACGAAAAGAAAACGTCAGCAAAGACAGAAACCAGAAATAAAGAACAAGAAAGAAAGAAAGAAAGACAGGAGAAAGGAAATAACAAAGAATGAAAAGAGAAAAGAAAGAAACATAAAAAAAGAGAAGGAAGAGAAGGAAAAAGTTAAAAAAAACAAACGAATGACAGAAAAGAAACAAAATTAAAACAAACAAAAAAGAAAGAAATGAAACAAGGAGCAAAGAAAGACAAAAGAGAAAGAGAAACAAAAAAAGGAGAAATAGAGAAAAAAGATAGAAACGAAAGACAGACAGAAAGACACACATACAAACACACACACACACACACACACACACAGAGAGAGAGAGAGAGAGAGAGAGAGAGAGGAATAGAGAGAAAAGAAAGAATGAAGATAGAAAAGGAGAAAGAAAGAAAACTTAGCATAAAATTTTAAGACTTCTAAACTCCTTTTCCAGTTTACGTAAAAATAAATCCAATAATTTATTTGAATTAAAATCGGAACCAAAATCAGGTTCTAAATTTAGAAGCCCGGAAAACAGGCGGGCCAGTGACCGCAATAATTTTTCCGTAACAAAGCCCGTCATTTCCATCGATTTGGTCATAGATGATACATAAAAAAGACACCATACCTTAATAGATTGTGCATCTGATTGGCATCTCTTTTGAAGCTATGTTCCTTCTGGATGTTTGCGACACGTAAAATCCCACATTCTCTGCGATAGTACAGCCGCAGACTCGAGAGATTCGGAGAAGCCGTTTGAAAGAATAGAAGATGAACCAAACATAAAGCTCGAAATATTAAACGCTTTATACGAGGCCAAAAATGGGAAAAAACAATGATAAGAAATAAAAACCGAATAATAACGAAAAAAACAAAGATGACCATGTGTGCCTTCGATGGAAAATAATAGAAAAACAGTGAAAACAACAAAAAATGGGAAGACAGGTTTAGAAAAGAATATAAAAAGTAGAACAAAGATAAACGTTTAAGCTGAGAAAAAGCAAAATAGAGCAAAACGGAGAAAAGGCAAAAAAAACAAAGCATCTGGAAACAAAAAGGACAAACAAAAAATATAAGTAACGAAGACAGAGAATAAAAAAGCAAAACAACCAAAAGAAAAATTAAAAAGAAAAACAGGAAAGTAAAAGAAGAAAGAAAATAGAGAGCAAAAGAGAAAAGGAGCGGGAGAGTGCACGAGCAGGAAAACGGACCGACAGGAGAGAGAAAAGGGTCAACAAAAAGAAAAAGTCAGCAAAGACAGAAACCAGAGAGAACGAACAAGAAAGAAAGAAAGAACGGAAAGAGAAAGGAAATAACAAAGAGCAAAAAGAGAAAAGAAAGCAACGTAAAGAAAAAAGAGAGAAGGGAGAAAAAGAAAAAACCAAAAAAACGAATAACAGAAAAAACACAAAAATAAAAAAACAAAGAAAAGAAAGAAATAAAAAAGCAAAATAGAGAACGGAGAGATAGAAAAAAACACAGAATCTGGAAACAAAAAGGACAAACAAAAGAATATAAGTACCACAGACAGAGAATAAAAAGAAAGCAAAACAACCAAAAGAAAAAACAAAAGTAAAGAAAAACAGGAAAGTAAAAGAAGAAAGAAAATAGAGTGCAAAAAAGAGAAAAAGAGCGGGAGAGTGCACGAGCAAGAAAACGGACAGACACAAGAGAGAAAAGGGTCAACGAAAAGAAAACGTCAGCAAAGACAGAAACCAGAAATAAAGAACAAGAAAGAAAGAAAGACAGGAGAAAGGAAATAACAAAGAGCAAAAAGAGAAAAGAAAGCAACGTAAAGAAAAAAGAGAGAAGGAAGAAAAAGAAAAAAAACAAAAAAAAACGAATAACAGAAAAAAAAACAAAAATAAAAAAACAAAGAAAAAAAGAAATAAAAAAAACAAAATAGAGAACGGAGAGATAGAAAAAACACAGAATCTGGAAACAAAAAGGACAAACAAAAGAATATAAGTACCACAGACATAGAATAAAAAGAAAGCAAAACAACCAAAAGAAAAAACAAAAGTAAAGAAAAACAGGAAAGTAAAAGAAGAAAGAAAATAGAGAGCAAATAAGAGAAGAAGAGCGGGAGAGTGCACGAGCAGGAAAACGGACCGACAGAAGAGAGAAAAGGGTCAACAAAAAGAAAAAGTCAGCAAAGACAGAAACCAGGGAGAACGAACAAGAAAGAAAGAAAGGACGGAAAGAGAAAGGAAATAACAAAGAGCAAAAAGAGAAAAGAAAGCAACGTAAAGAAAAAAGAGAGAAGGAAGAAAAAGAAAAAACCAAAAAAAACGATTAACAGAAAAAAAAACAAAAACAAAGAACAAAAAGAAATAAAAAAGCAAAATAGAGAACGGAGAGATAGAAAAAACACAGAATCTGGAAACAAAAAGGACACACAAAAGAATATAAGTACCACAGACAGAGAATAAAAAGAAAGCAAAACAACCAAAAGAAAAAACAAAAGTAAAGAAAAACAGGAAAGTAAAAGAAGAAAAAAAATAGAGAGCAAAAAAGAGAAAAAGAGCGGGAGAGTGCACGAGCAAGAGAACGGACAGACACAAGAGAGAAAAGGGTCAACGAAAAGAAAACGTCAGCAAAGACAGAAACCAGAAATAAAGAACAAGAAAGAAAGACAGGAGAAAGGAAATAACAAAGAGCAAAAAGAGAAAAGAAAGCAACGTAAAGAAAAAAGAGAGAAGGAAGAAAAAGAAAAAAAACAAAAAAAACGAATAACAGAAAAAAAACAAAAATAAAAAACAAAGAAAAGAAAGAAATAAAAAAGCAAAATAGAGAACGGAGAGATAGAAAAAAACACAGAATCTGGAAACAAAAAGGACAAACAAAAGAATATAAGTACCACAGACAGAGAATAAAAAGAAAGCAAAACAACCAAAAGAAAAAACAAAAGTAAAGAAAAACAGGAAAGTAAAAGAAGAAAGAAAATAGAGAGCAAAAAAGAGAAAAAGAGCGGGAGAGTGCACGAGCAGGAAAACGGACCGACAGAAGAGAGAAAAGGGTCAACAAAAAGAAAAAGTCAGCAAAGACATAAACCAGGGAGAACGAACAAGAAAGAAAGAAAGGACGGAAAGAGAAAGGAAATAACAAAGAGCAAAAAGAGAAAAGAAAGCAACGTAAAGAAAAAAGAGAGAAGAAAAAGAAAAAACCAAAAAAAACGAATAACAGAAAAAAACAAAAATAAAAAACAAAGAAAAGAAAGAAATAAAAAAGCAAAATAGAGAACGGAGAGATAGAAAAAAACACAGAATCTGGAAACAAAAAGGACACACAAAAGAATATAAGTACCACAGACAGAGAATAAAAAGAAAGCACAACAACCAAAAGAAAAAACAAAAGTAAAGAAAAACAGGAAAGTAAAAGAAGAAAAAAAATAGAGAGCAAAAAAGAGAAAAAGAGCGGGAGAGTGCACGAGCAAGAGAACGGACAGACACAAGAGAGAAAAGGGTCAACGAAAAGAAAACGTCAGCAAAGACAGAAACCAGGGAGAACGAACAAGAAAGAAAGAAAGGACGGAAAGAGAAAGGAAATAACAAAGAGCAAAAAGAGAAAAGAAAGCAACGTAAAGAAAAAAGAGAGGAAGAAAAAGAAAAAACCAAAAAAAAACGATTAACAGAAAAAAAAACAAAAACAAAGAACAGAAAGAAATAAAAAAGCAAAATAGAGAACGGAGAGATAGAAAAAAACACAGAATCTGGAAACAAAAAGGACACACAAAAGAATATAAGTACCACAGACAGAGAATAAAAAGAAAGCAAAACAACCAAAAGAAAAAACAAAAGTAAAGAAAAACAGGAAAGTAAAAGAAGAAAAAAAATAGAGAGCAAAAAAGAGAAAAAGAGCGGGAGAGTGCACGAGCAAGAGAACGGACAGACACAAGAGAGAAAAGGGTCAACGAAAAGAAAACGTCAGCAAAGACAGAAACCAGAAATAAAGAACAAGAAAGAAAGACAGGAGAAAGGAAATAACAAAGAGCAAAAAGAGAAAAGAAAGCAACGTAAAGAAAAAAGAGAAGGAAGAAAAAGAAAAAAACCAAAAAAAAACGAATAACAGAAAAAAAAACAAAAATAAAAAAAAACAAAGAAAAGAAAGAAATAAAAAAGCAAAATAGAGAACGGAGAGATAGAAAAAAACACAGAATCTGGAAACAAAAAGGACAAACAAAAGAATATAAGTACCACAGACAGAATAAAAAGAAAGCAAAACAACCAAAAGAAAAAACAAAAGTAAAGAAAAACAGGAAAGTAAAAGAAGAAAGAAAATAGAGAGCAAAAAAGAGAAAAAGAGCGGGAGAGTGCACGAGCAGGAAAACGGACCGACAGAAGAGAGAAAAGGGTCAATAAAAAGAAAAAGTCAGCAAAGACATAAACCAGGGAGAACGAACAAGAAAGAAAGAAAGGACGGAAAGAGAAAGGAAATAACAAAGAGCAAAAAGAGAAAAGAAAGCAACGTAAAGAAAAAAGAGAGAAGGAAGAAAAAGAAAAAACCAAAAAAAACGAATAACAGAAAAAAACAAAAATAAAAAACAAAGAAAAGAAAGAAATAAAAAAGCAAAATAGAGAACGGAGAGATAGAAAAAAACACAGAATCTGGAAACAAAAAGGACACACAAAAGAATATAAGTACCACAGACAGAGAATAAAAAGAAAGCACAACAACCAAAAGAAAAAACAAAAGTAAAGAAAAACAGGAAAGTAAAAGAAGAAAAAAAATAGAGAGCAAAAAAGAGAAAAAGAGCGGGAGAGTGCACGAGCAAGAAAACGGACAGACACAAGAGAGAAAAGGGTCAACGAAAAGAAAACGTCAGCAAAGACAGAAACCAGAAATAAAGAACAAGAAAGAAAGAAAGACAGGAGAAAGGAAATAACAAAGAGCAAAAAGAGAAAAGAAAGCAACGTAAAGAAAAAAGAGAAGGAAGAAAAAGAAAAAAACCAAAAAAAAAAACGAATAACAGAAAAAAAAACAAAAATAAAAAAACAAAGAAAAGAAAGAAATAAAAAAGCAAAATAGAGAACGGAGAGATAGAAAAAAACACAGAATCTGGAAACAAAAAGGACAAACAAAAGAATATAAGTACCACAGACAGAGAATAAAAAGAAAGCAAAACAACCAAAAAAAAAAACAAAAGTAAAGAAAAACAGGAAAGTAAAAGAAGAAAGAAAATAGAGAGCAAAAAAGAGAAAAAGAGCGGGAGAGTGCACGAGCAGGAAAACGGACCGACAGAAGAGAGAAAAGGGTCAACAAAAAGAAGAAGTCAGCAAAGACAGAAACCAGGGAGAACGAACAAGAAAGAAAGAAAGGACGGAAAGAGAAAGGAAATAACAAAGAGCAAAAAGAGAAAAGAAAGCAACGTAAAGAAAAAAGAGAGAAGAAAGAAAAAGAAAAAACCAAAAAAAAACGAATAACAGAAAAAAACAAAAAAAAAACAAAGAAAAGAAAGAAATAAAAAAGCAAAATAGAGAACGGAGAGATAGAAAAAAACACAGAATCTGGAAACAAAAAGGACACACAAAAGAATATAAGTACCACAGACAGAGAATAAAAAGAAAGCAAAACAACCAAAAGAAAAAACAAAAGTAAAGAAAAACAGGAAAGTAAAAGAAGAAAGAAAATAGAGAGCAAAAAAGAGAAAAAGAGCGGGAGAGTGCACGAGCAAGAAAACGGACAGACACAAGAGAGAAAAGGGTCAACGAAAAGAAAACGTCAGCAAAGACAGAAACCAGAAATAAAGAACAAGAAAGAAAGAAAGACAGGAGAAAGGAAATAACAAAGAATAAAAAGAGAAAAGAAAGAAACATAAAAAAAGAGAGAAGGAAGAGAAGGAAAAAGTTAAAAAAAAACACAAACGAATGACAGAAAAGAAACAAAATTAAAACAAACAAAAAAGAAAGAAATGAAACAAGGAGCAAAGAAAGACAAAAGAGAAAGAGAAACAAAAAAAAGGAGAAATAGAGAAAAAAGATAGAAACGAAAGACAGACACACACACAAACACACACACACACACACACAGAGAGAGAGAGAGGAATAGAGAGAAAAGAAAGAATAAAGATAGAAAAGGAGAAAGAAAGAAAACTTAGCATAAAATTTTAAGACTTCTAAACTCCTTTTCCAGTTTACGTAAAAATAAATCCAATAATTTATTTGAATTAAAATCGGAACCAAAATCAGGTTCTAAATTTAGAAGCCCGGAAAACAGGCTGGCCAGTGACCGCAATAATTTTTCCGTAACAAAGCCCGTCATTTCCATCGATTTGGTCATAGATGATACATAAAAAAGACACCATACCTTAATAGATTGTGCATCTGATTGGCATCTCTTTTGAAGCTATGTTCCTTCTGGATGTTTGCGACACGTAAAATCCCACATTCTCTAATATATGTTGTCTGCGATAGTACAGCCGCAGGCTCGAGAGATTTGGAGAAGTCGTTTGAAAGAATAAAAGATGAACTAAACATAAAGGTCGAAAGATTAAACGCTTTATACGAGGCCATAAATGGGAAAAAGAAACAGTGATAAGAAATAAAAACCGAATAATAACGAAAAAAAAAACAAAGATGACCATGTGTGCCTTGGATGGGAAATAATAGAAAAACAGTGAAAACAACAAAAAATGGGAAGACAGGTTTAGAAAAGAATATATAAAAAAGTAGAACAAAGATAAACGTTTAAGCTGAGAAAAAGCAAAATAGAGCAAAACGGAGAAAAGACAAAAAACAAAGGATCTAGAAACAAAAAGGACAAACAAAAAAATATAAGTAACGAGGACAAAGAATAAAAAGAAAGCAAATCAACCAAAAGAAAAACAAAAAGAAAAACAGGAAAGTAAAAGAAGAAAGAAAATAGAGAGCAAAAAAAGAAAAAGAGCAGGAGAGTGCACGAGCAGGAAAACGGACAGACAGAAGAGAGAAAAGGGTCAACAAAAAGAAAAAGTCAGCAAAGGGAGAAACCAGGGAGCACGAACAAGAAAGAAAGAAAGGACGGAAAGAGAAAGCAAATAACAAAGAGCAAAAAGAGAAAAGAGAGCAACGTAAAGAAAAGAGAGAGAAGGAAGAAAAAGAAAAAAACCAAACAAACGAATAACAGAAAAGAAACAGAAATAAAACAAACAAAGAAAAGAAAGAAATAAAAAAGCAAAATAGAGAACGGAGAGATAGAAAAAAACACAGAATCTGGAAACAAAAAGGACAAACAAAAGAATATAAGTAACGCAGACAGGGAATAAAAAGAAGGCAAAATAACCAAAAGAAAAAACAAGAGTAAAGAAAAACAAAAAAGTAAAAGAAGAAAGAAAAAAGAGCAAAAAAGAGAAAAAGAGCGGGAGAGTAATGAAAGAGCAAGAAAACGGACAGACAGAAGAGAGAAAAGGGTCAACGAAAAGAAAACGTCAGCAAAGACAGAAATCAGAAATAACGAACAAGAAAGAAAGAAAGACAGGAAAGAGGAAGGAAATAACAAAGAAAAAAAAGAGAAAAGAAAGAGACATAAAAAAAGAAAGGAAGAGAAAGAAAAAGTTCAAAAAAAAACAAACGAATGACAGAAAAGAAAGAGAATTAAAACAAACAAAAAAAGAGAAATGAAACAAGGAGCAAAGAAAGACAGAGAAAGAAACGAAAAAAAGGAGAAATAGAGGAAAAAGATAGAAACGAAAGACAGACAGACAGACACACACACACAAACACACACACACAGAGAGAGAGAGAGGAATAGAGAGAAAAGAAAGAATAAAGATAGAAAAGGAGAAAGAAAACTTAGCATAAAGTTTTAAGACTTCTAAACTCCTTTTCCAGTTTACGTACAAATAAATCCAATAATTTATTTGAAACAAAATATGAACCAAAATCAGGTTCTAAATTTAGGAGCCCGGAAAACAGGCTGGCCAAGGACAGCAGTAATTTTTCCGTAACAAAGCCCGTCATTTTCATCGATTTGGTCATAGATGATACTTAAAAAAGACACACTACCTTAATAGATTGTGCATCTGATTGGCATCTCTTTTGAAGCTATGTTCCTTCTGGATGTTTGCGACACGTAAAATCCCACATTCTCTAATATATGATGTCTGCTAATATGGAGAAGCCGTTTGAAAATATAAAAGATGAACCAAACATAAAGGTCGAAAGATTAAACGCTTTATACGACGCCATAAATGGGAAAAAGAAACAGTGATAAGAAATAAAAACCAAATAATAACGAAAAAAAACAAAGATGACCATGTGTGCCTTAAAGGAAAATAATAGAAAAAGAGTGAAAAGAACAAAAAACGGGAAGACAGGTTTAGAAAAGAATATTTAAAAAAGTAGAACAAAGATGAACGTTTAAGCTGAGAAAAAGCAAAATAGAGCAAAACGGAGAAAAGACAAAAAAACAAAGCATCTGGAAACAAAAAGGACACACAAAAAAATATAAGTAACGAAGACAGAGATTAAAAAGAAAGCAAAACAACCAAAATAAAAAACAAAAAGAAAAACAGGAAAGTAAAAGAAGAAAGAAAATAGAGAGCAAAAAAAAGAGAAAAAGAGCGGGAGAGTGCACGAGCAAGAAAACCGACAGACAGAAGAGAGAAAAAGGTCAACAAAAAGAAAAAGTCAGCAAAGGCAGAAACCAGGTAGAACGAACAAGAAAGAAAGAAAGGAAGGAGGAAAGAGAAAGGAAATAACAAAAAGCAAAAAGAGAAAAGAAAGCAACGTAAAGAAAAAAGAGAGGAGGAAGAAAAAGAAAAAAACCAAACAAAAGAATAACAGAAAAGAAACAGAAATATAACAAAGAAAAAAAAGAAAGAAATGAAACAAGGAGCAATGAAAGACAAAAGAGAAAAAAGAAAGGAAAAAGAAATAGAGAAAAAAACAGATAGAGAGAGGGAGAAAAAAACGAAAGAGTTAATATAAAACAAGAGAGAGAAAAAGGAAAGGGAAAAAACGAGAGGGCGAGAAGAAAGAAAGGCAAATAGAGAAAGAAAGAAAACAAAAGATCAAAGAACGAGTGCTAAGAAGGATGAAGGAAAAAGAGAAAAGAAACAAAAACGAATAGAAAAAAGCCAGACAAAGAGAAAAATGAAGATCAAAGAATGACAAGAAAAAAGAAAGAGAAACAGAAAAGAAACACAAGAAAGAGGGAATAGAAAGAAAAAAAAAGAAAAACACGAAAGAGACAATAAATTAAGGAAAAATATGAGAAAGGAAAGAAAAGAGACAAAAGAAAGACAGGAAAGAAGAAATAAACAGCAACGAAAGAAAAAAAGAGACAAAAGAAAGAGAAAATAAAGGGGAAAAGAGAGCGGGACAAAAAAGAGCGGAGAAAGAGGGAAACAAAAGAGAAGCAAGAGAGAAAAGACAGGCACAAAGTAAAGAGAGAAGAACGGAGGAAAAAACAACTGCCCTTTTTTGGCACGCGAACTTTTTGGTCTTTTTGCACCCCTGCCCCTCGCTGAACAGCCACTGGTCTTCTCCCTAACGCTACCGATGCATATTGGTTCCCCTTACTACAAATTTTTGGTCAATGGCTTTTTTGCCTCGCTCGTTTTTGCTATGCGGCATGCTTTATGAGCGCAAAAACATGTGCGAATTAGGAGCTAACAAACGACTGTATAGCGCGTTTCAAAACGCATGTATCACGCTAGGCTGCATGTTTAAGGACCGTTAAAACATGTAAAGATTGGAGCTAAAAATGGTGATATAGACTATTCGATTTACGTTTAATATACAGAAAAAAGATTTACAAAATTCAAAGCAGTATAATTTACTGAAGCAATAGCTCGATCCACTGCCGGCGAAAAACCAGACGAACCGTTCAGAAGGCACCAACTATTTAAGGAGCAATGAAACAGTTCAAAAGGTAAGTCAAGTAATTCGAACAAAAAAGACCGTAAGCTCATCCCCGAAGTTTGATACGGATTCTTGGTGTACACTGATAAGTATTTGGCTGTATATTAGCAGGTAGATTTTGACATGCTCTCACGATCGCATTATCTTCAACAAACGGGTACCGAATTGAGTAAGAAGCACGATAAATAAGTTTTCCTGATGAAAACATTAGCTAGCCATCGATAACCCAAATACTGCCGTTCAAGGTAAAAAATAAACTAATAACCTTCAGCCTCGTCATCGTCAAAATCATCATCGTCCGGGTCATTAGCCTCACCCCTCCCTAGATCCACACGAGACGATTTTAAACACACATACAATTAAACACAATGCGTTTTTTTTATCAATTCAATATTTTTCTTGTCCAAGATTAATTTTATCGAACTATTTTTTCGAGAGCAAAAATCCCTTCAATTGATCTGATACATATTACTGTTAACAAAACAAGCATCGATAAATAACAAAAATTGAATTTCTTGGGGTTGCAAACAGACTGGCTAAATAAATTGTCTATCACAAATTATGTACAAAATGTCAGTATTTAACTACTTAAACAGAACTTATCGAAACAAATAGGCGAAATCAACATGCAAACACGGCCCGCAAAAATACAAATAATAACGGGATTACTTTTTTAATATATTTACCACCGTTCACAACAATAAATTGGTCGACATGGGTGCATAATAAAGTTTAGAAAGCAGTATAATTTACTGAAGCTATAGCTCGATCCACTGCCGGCAAAAAACCAGACGAACCGTTCAGAAGGCACCAACTATTTAAGGAGCAATGAAACAGTTCAAAAGGTAAGTCAAGTAATTCGAACAAAAAAGACCGTAAGCTTATCCCCGAAGTTTGATACGGATTCTTGGTGTACACTGATAGGAATTTGGCTGTATATTAGCAGGTAGATTTTGACATGCTCTCACGATCACATTTTCTTCAACAAATAGGTACCGAATTGAGTAAGAAGCACGATAAATAAGTTTTCCTGGTGAAAACATTAGCTAGCCATCGATAACACAAATACTGCCGTTCAAGGTAAAAAATAAACTAATAACCTTCAGCCTCGTCATCGTCAAAATCATCATCGTCCGGGTCATTAGCCTCACCCCTCCCTAGATCCACACGAGACGATTTTAAACACACATATACAATTAAACACAATGCGTTTTTTTTATCAATTCAATATTTTTCTTGTCCAAGATTAATTTTATCGAACTATTTTTTCGAGAGCAAAAATCCCTTCAATTGATCTGATACATATTACTGTTAACAAAACAAGCATCGATAAATAACAAAAATTGAATTTCTTGGGGTTGCAAACAGACTGGCTAAATAAATGGTCTATCACAAATTATGTACAAAATGTCAGTATTTAACTACTTAAACAGAACTTATCGAAACAAATAGGCGAAATCAACATGCAAAAACGGCCCGCAAAAATACAAATAATAACGGGATTACTTTTTTAATATATTTACCACCGTTCACAACAATAAATTGGTCGACATGGGTGCATAATAAAGTTTAGAAAGCAGTATAATTTACTGAAGCTATAGCTCGATCCACTGCCGGCAAAAAACCAGACGAACCGTTCAGAAGGCACCAACTATTTAAGGAGCAATGAAACAGTTCAAAAGGTAAGTCAAGTAATTCGAACAAAAAAGACCGTAAGCTTATCCCCGAAGTTTGATACGGATTCTTGGTGTACACTGATAGGAATTTGGCTGTATATTAGCAGGTAGATTTTGACATGCTCTCACGATCGCATTTTCTTCAACATACCCGGCAGATTGCCGGAAAATAGCCGCTGTTGATTCCAATAAGCATGATCGGGATTGAAATAACAGAAGATATTGAAAAAAAATATATTTTTGTACAAAAACATTTTTTTAAGTCCGATTTATTTTGATGGCATTTCGTAGTTGAACATACTTCTGTTTCTTAGAGAGAGGCTACAGGGGCTACTATCAATAACAATAAGCATTAGAGAGAGGTAACTAATACTTATAGGAACGACGTTCAAATAGCGGGCATCTAAAATTGGGCTTTATGGGTTTATCCCGTTTCTATTTCTGACTTCAATTTTTTATACTGACTCTGTTCATTTTGAATTGCTTTGCTAAGCAACTGATGTTCAAAATCACTTTTAGCAGAATGAGAGAAGAGAGAAACTAGCCTAGAGAAGTCAAAAAGATTTCACGCAAAATGCTGAAAAGGCGGCAAAATGAGGTAAAGCGAAACATTTTTTTATTCGACGAAGTAAAAACATAGCCGGAAGAAATCCGGAAGCGACTCGAAGCGTCAAAACTTCACTTACAAAAACGTAAATGCAGCGGAAGCCACTACCTTTTGTATTAAACAATTAACTCACTACCTCTCCAGGTCTGCTCCAAAAATTGGTGAAACTTAAACCACTGTCAAGAGAAACAAAATGCGGCAAAATTTTATATTATTGAAAACGTTTGGTAAGGTTGAAAAAATTCGAAATAATCAAGTTGGTCAAAAAACTCTTAGTCTGAAAAAACCGACAAGGTTATCAATTGCCCTCAAATAATTCATGATTCTAATTTGAAAAAGATCGCGAAAGGAAAGGGCAGATCATAATCGTAGAAACTAAGTTGAATCTTTTCAAAAAAGATAGCTCAAATTTAAGAATAGGAAAACACCTATAATTACACTTCTAATCACTGCAATTAAGACGAAAAACCACACACACTTGTTCCTCGTTGTACATATGCTAAACAATATGATTTCATACTATTTCAAAAATTAAATTGATCATAGAAGACATAAGCAGCAGAATATTCAAAGGCAAAAAATCCATTAAATTAGTACCAAGGCTGGAAGAAAGTTGCAATAAATAGTCATCAGCGGAAATTTTGGAAACGAATGGCTATCAAACTCTCATTACTGCTTTTGTTGAATGAAATCAATTGCAAACCAAAGAAATGACGAAAATCTAAGAAAAAGCTGAAATCATTCATTTTTAACAACTGAAAAAATCAATATACTGAAAATAAATGTAGGTGCCAACACAAAGCTAGAATGCTACTAACTAGAATGTGAAGAATATGGGCACAATGTAAGGAACACCGTAACAAAGTGACATTCTTGATTTTTGTAAGTTTAAAAATAATTTAAAAAATTCAAGAAAAACGAATACATTTCATTGTTCAGCATTGAAGACATAGAAACGATAACTAGTCATCCGTTACAAAAATCTATCCTCCTGAGGATAACAACAAAATAGGAAAAAGTAGAATTCACAAATACAAAACATTGAAACATTTTGCAAAAAAAAATTGTCAAAAAACTTTTAAGACTGCATTTATGAAAAAGTTTTAACTGTTTTTCAAAAACTTAACGTCAAAAAATGATTGATTTTTATTGAACCTAAATTAAAGTCCCTCAGGTTGCACAAAAAAGACTATTTCTAGCAATTACAACCAAAATACAAACAAAAAACTGATGAAAATCGGGTAAAAACTACGAAAATCGGATTAGCATATGTACAATTTTAAAAAACAAAATTACATCGAGGTAGAAAGAGGCGTTGAATATATGATTTATCACAGAGAAGTTGCCATATTAACTGATTTTTGACAAAAAGACGGTTAAAAGATCCAAAAATGAAGAAATTAATAGAAAAAAAAACAAAAAATAACTGAAAAATCAAGTAATATGTGCCAATTTTCAACTTGAAACGCATTTTCAGGCTCTGCAAAACACTGTGGCATCAATTTCCCAGGTTTAAATTTCAACATAGCATCGAATAAAAATTATTTCTACAAAAAACCAAATTAAAAGCAAAAAAATTGGGCCACATAGACGAAAAAACGGCTAAAAACGGTTATCTATATGTGCCATTCAGTCAAAAACTACTTTTCAAAGTCAAAAAGTCATTCACTAAACGCAGCGCATGATCAAAAAACTTCTCTCGCTTAGCGAAAATCTGTTCACCAAGACAGCTTTTCTCACTTTCGCTTATAGGTCAAAATGCCTCGTGAACAAATCTACTTCCTGTAAAAAAAAAAAAGACCGAGAGAAAACCAATACTCCTCTTCGAGTCGTAAAAAAAAAAAAAATAGGAGCGCTATAATAGCCGGCTGAGAAGATGAGGGCGGCTATTAAACAAATAGGTACCGAATTGAGTAAGAAGCACGATAAATAAGTTTTCCTGATGAAAACATTAGCTAGCCATCGATAACACAAATACTGCAGTTCAAGGTAAAAAATAAACTAATAACCTTCAGCCTCCTCATCGTCAAAATCATCATCATCCGGGTTATTAGCCTCACCCCTCCCTAGATCCACACGAGACGAGAAACTCTTGCTGAGAGATGAGAGCCGCCCGACTACACTGGAGTCGCGTCTAGAGGAACTGTTCGGACTTCGGAACGAAGACGAAAGGTGATTGTGGATGTCGTGTTCAGCTGCTTCTCGACTACTCGTTGGCAAGGCTGGAGTTGATGACGCAGAATGAAGATTGTCAGGTCTGGGAGTCATTCAACTCATCTGAACTGAAAAAGGTTACACTGGTTCATGACTGAACTCGAACAAGGTTCCAAGTGAAGAACCTGATGGGTCAAACGTTCAAAAATAAGAACCGCCCTTCCCACCATGAAATTGCCTCCACAAAACAGTTTTGGTGATTAACATACTTAGTAAGGCACAAGGCTCTAAGAGAGCTGCTCAGCCACTTAATGCTCTCAGGGCTTTACCTGTATATCCCGTTTTTGAGGTGGAAAAGTTAAAAGGGCCAGTCAAACAAAAAATTGCACTAAAACGACCAGAGGACTAACATAATTGCTACAAACTTCGTCTGAGAGCAATTGAAAATGTAAGAGCAGTGATTTAAGAACAAAAAAAAACAAAAAAAACCGGGCGAAAAATGAAACAGCTGGATTGCAAATTGATCGTATATTTGGCGTCATTTCTGGCGTATCGGAAGTCATTTCTGGCGAATCGTTTTCAGATTTCATATACCTAAACACTGCATTCCGAAATTCCTCGGATATTATGATATTTCTGTTGAATTCATCTTTATTTGAAGTGAATACTTACAAAAGGGACACCAGGCCAATGTATATCAATTTTTTCAAACATAAAAAATGACATGTCAAAATTAACACTGCATATTGCAACGCCAATATTTTCAAAATAGTTCACGCCGCAAACGTCGATAGTATCGCCTATGAACTTCTAACAGCAATATTGACGGCAATATAGAACCAGTGATCTGGTTCTATATTGCGGTCAATATTTCATAACAGTACATAGAAAAAACGAATCGAAGGAGGAATACATTTTCACAAGACGAATTGAACAGTAACTAGTGACAGCACATGACTTCAACAAAATTGGCTACCAAAATATTCCCCATGAAAACTTTCAGAAATTTTCTTTAAAGCTCAATCAAAAATGAAATGATCTCCGCATTTGAGAAAACGCATATCAAAATAATGAAATATAACGTATTTCCTCACCAAACCAAAACAACCACAGCTTCGCTTAACTTCGAACTAAGTCCCGTTTAGTTCTCAGTATAAAATGTCTAATCAGAATTTCTATACGATTAATTTTTAATTTAGTAAAAAAAGATGCTAAAAGCGGACAGAAAAGACGACAGCGACGATATTTATCAGGAAACGTTACCAAAAAATAGTTTTCAAAAAAAAAATTACAGCTGAACTCAAAACCGTTAGCAAGCCTAACTATCATTTTCTGCAAACCAATAAAGAGGGCTTGCGTAGTACTGTGCGTAGCACAAAAAAGTTCTGCAATAAATCTTTGAGTACCTGTTAGCACGATAAACTTTACCATTTCTGAAATCAATATAAAAAATAAACAGACTAACGCCGGAAAAACTGCTCTCGAATGACAAGCTGGACGATTTAATTCACGGACTATAGGCTAGATAAATTTTTCTTTATGGGTGAACAAACAACAGACGAAAATCAGGTCCGAACCCCGACCTCCTGAGTCCGATTCCCTAACATCCACAGATGCATTAACCACTCAACTATCACGGCCCTGTGATCGTCTCTCTAACAATCGGTTTTGTTTGAACAACGAACTTTATTTCGGTGAGAGCAATTGAAATCACTCGAAAATCAATCGGAAGTGGTTGAAAAATTCACTGAAGTCAGATTGTTCTAGAACAAAAACGCAAAACGGTCAAGCGAAAAATAAGCATAAAAAAGACACACACGTTTACAATAATTGCTTCTCATTCGAGAGCAATTAATAAAAAAGATTAATTTCTCAAAAGCAAACCAATCTCAACACGAATGCAACCGCAAACTGCATACAAAATCATTTCAAAAACCTAGCGAATCATTTGAAATGCATTGGTTCAACAAAAATTCACAAATGCTTTTCTTCAATGACGCTGTATACCTGATTATTACAATACATGAACCATTGATGTGCAATTATTACAAAAAAACCCAAAAACAGCACTGCATTTTTCTTACTTCCTTCTATGGATTTCTAATAACTTCTACGAAGTTTGACTTTTGCATCTTTATAATTTGATTGAAAAACTTGCCCGATTGTACAAAATGTTTTTCAAGAAAATAAAAATCTATTGTTTGAGCAAAATACACTCTTAAAAATTGCCTCAAAAACAGGAATACAAAATCATGAATATAGCTGGCAGATTGCCAGGAAATAGCCGCAATAGCTTCGTAGATCTGCAGTGGTGAAAAAAAAACAAAAATGACAGACCAAAAAAATTCGTCTTTTCATTGAAGGCTGATATGTTATATTTTGATTAAAAATCTGTATAAGTTTTTACTGCCTCTATAAGCTGATCTCAAATAACCTTCATTTAGAGTGACACACACCCATTCGACCTTATCTCTGAATTAAAGTAAATAAAAGTTAATTTCAAAGTCAGGAAGTCGTTTTTGAGAGTGAGGAAAGCCAAGTGTGGCCAAAAATTTAATCACGCGAATGAACAAAAAACTCGCTCCACTAAGAGCGAAAAATGACGTCTCGCACGCAATTCAGTTGAAAATGCATGAACGAATGAAACAAAAAGCAGACTTAAAGTGGTTGTGACGTCATATGGTCGTAAAAAATCGCGACGAAATAAAAAACATAGCAGGACAGGTCCTGACGGACAATTCAAAGAATTTTCATTGGCTAAACAAAAAACTAGACCTAGATCGGAGAATGAATGAGTTGGAAAGACCAGTTCTAAAAAATCAGATGAAAAAATTTTTAAAAAAAGAAAATCAATGTCAAAACGCCGCATGTGAACAAAAAACCACCAGCGAGAAATCTAAATTTGGTTCAAACAAAATATTAGGCCTAGAATGAACTATGAATGGATTGGAAAAACCACTTAGAAAAAATTCCGATCCGAAAAATCGAAAAAAGTAAAAAATCAAAGTGAAATTGCTGCATGTGAACAAAAAACCACTAGCTAGAAAGCGAAATTTTGTTCAAACACCGTTTTCTCACTCGGTTTTAAAATTAGAGCGAAAAAATTTCACGCCGCAAAACCACTCGCTTTTTCGCTCTACTTCCTGTTTCGGCACGACCAAAATCACAACTCAAATTTGACTTCAAAAGTCATGAAAATGCGTGAACACATCTTAAAAAAACATAGCCGGAAGAATTCCGGAAATAACTAAGTGGAAATCCATTTCAACGCCATCCAACTACTCATCAGACAAAACGTGCCTCCACTAATTTATGAATACCTTGAAACAAAACCATAAAACAAATAGTACTTATTAAAACCAGTTATGTGAACCTTTTGAAAAAAATACTTGACGCCAAATTAAGAAAAAAAGGCTTACAAACAACTGGAAAAAGTTAATAAATCTTTCAATATTACAAAAGCATATAAATTCAAAGAAAAATTCCTTTCAGCCGGTAGGGTACTCAGATGCTCGCAAACCACAGGCAAGTCATAATAGGCTATGAAACTTGCCTAAATAACAGAAAAAAAAAACGAAAAACTTCAAAAAATTAAGAAAAATAGTTAGCCATTTTGTGTCATATTTCTCAACAAAAAAATGATTCATATCTACAAAACTGCTACCAATTGTTATATAAAATTTGATCAAGTAGAAGGGGTCTTTTA
This sequence comes from Convolutriloba macropyga, assembly GCF_964194025.1. Classification (NCBI taxonomy): domain Eukaryota; kingdom Metazoa; phylum Xenacoelomorpha; order Acoela; family Convolutidae; genus Convolutriloba; species Convolutriloba macropyga. The sequence continues at coordinate 34,597,816 of NC_134476.1, forward strand.
AATACCCATTTAAGCCAGTAAAAAGAAACAATCGTCAAAAAACGCAAAAAATAGCCCGAAAATCAGCAAAATACAAGAAAAGGCTCCGAATTAGCATAAAATTCATATGACTTTCCAGAAATCTTCAAACCGCTACCAAAACTAGCCGAAAATTTTTAAAAAATCATAACCACACCTCTTAACCAAAAAAAATGAAAAAAAACTGCTTCAAAATGCCGCATGTAAACAAAACATTTCGCTCGCTTACAGAATTTTTTTCACACCTCAATTTCTCGCTCTCTAGAAAACAGCAATATGACCAAAACTCTTTTCGACCAAAACAGCGATACCACTCTCTTTTCGCTCCACTCATTTTGTTCAGCAACAAAATCACTACAAATTTTATCACGTGTTTCATTTCCCGCTGCAAAATTCACACCAATAAAATTGATTTAAAAAAGGAATCTCCAATACTCCTCTTCGAGTCGTAAAAAGACAGCGCCCCAATACAATTCAAATTCTTTGAGTTGTAAAAACAACCAAGCGCAGGCCAATAATAGCCCCAGCTATCGCTGTGCGGCTATTAAAAAAGGAGACGAACTTTGAAACAACATGAATACACTGCTAAACTGTACCATCGCTTAATACACCAGAGACTGAGCACCAACGCTTAATTACTGCTGACGGCAAGCTAATATTCTTCACCGGCAGCCCAGAATAAAGAATATACCCGGCAGATTGCCGGAAAATAGCCGCCGTTGATTCCAATAAGCAAGATTGGGATTGAAAGAATTGAAAGATATTGAAAGATATTGAAGATATTGAAAGATATGGAAGATATTGAAAAAAAAAGATTTGTACGAAAACATTTTTTAAGTCCGAATTATTTTGATGGCATTTCGTAGTTGAACATACTTCTGTTTCTTAGAGAGAGGCTACAGGGGCTACTATCAATAACAATAAGCATTAGAGAGAGGTAACTAATACTTATAGGAACGACGTTCAAATAGCGGGCATCTAAAATTGGGCTTTATGGGTTTATCCCGTTTCTATTTCTGACTTTGATTTTTTTAATACTGACTCTGTTCATTTTGAATTGCTTTGCTGAGCAACTGATGTTCAAATTCACTTCTAGCAGAATGAGAGAAGAGAGAAACTAGCCTAGAGAAGTCAAAAAGATTTCACGCAAAATGTCGAAAAAGCGGCAAAAAGTTCGACGAAGTAAAAAAAACAAAGAAGGACAAGTCCTGAAATACAATCCAAAGAATTGAATTAAAAACTGAAAATTAATGTACCTGACCAGATCAATTGAACAATCCCAGCCAAAAAGACAATCAAAGAAATTGAGAAAATAAACTAATCAAACAAATTAAAGAAAAGATTCATCGGTAAAACTCTTGAGGCCTTTACCCTGAAGGCCAAATATGATAAAATTCAATATACTCATTAACTCACGCACAGGACTTGAAAGAGATTTATTGTCCACGAATGGCATACAAACTCGAGAAATAAACTTCATTAAAACAAAACTGCTAAAATTCGTGATAATTAAAAATTGAAAACCTGTGTCATTCCCACTAGAAGCTAAGCAGTAACCTATTATCAAACCCTGCAGGAGGTTCGTTGGCCCTTGAGTTTGTAGAAACCTATAAAATGACAAAAAAATTTTTTTTAAAAAATTGCAAGTTTTATCAAAATAATGCTATAATTTTTGATATTAAAATAATGAAAACCATTCCATGGCCAAAAAAGTTTTTAGTGCCCAATTATCAAACGCAATAGGAGATTTCCTGGCTCCTGGGGCTCGGAAAATTTAGATAATGACAACAAATTTTTTAAAAATTTGAAAAAAATGCAAGTTTTATCAAAAATGTTGAAAACCATTCTATTACCACTAGAAACTATGCAGTAACCTATTATCAAACAGTTGAGGAGGTTGCTTGACAGCTAGGGCTGAAAAACTCAAAATATGAGAACAATTTTTCCAAAAACTTGAAAAAATTGTAAGCAATTGAATAAATTTGCGTGTTTATGTTTCGAGTACCAAAAGATATAGCTCCTAAAATGGTCTTAAGAAGTAAAAGATTAGCAGAAGTAAAAGATTTGCGATTTCTAGCAAAAGACCTTTATCAATTTTTACAAACCTCTATTTTAGACTGGTCCAACAAAAAATTCGAAAAAAGACGAAAAATTGCAACATTTTGGGCTCAAAAACTCCAAAAAATGACCTTTTAACCTTGAAATACGGCCTTCCCAGTTACTTCACCACTCTATGCACTTGAAGGACTACTAACCGCGGCTAAGGGCCTCTAATGGAAATTGATGCCCGCTGAGCATTACCGGTTTATCCCGTTTTGAAAGCTCAAAGTCATGAAAAAAGGTGTGAAAACATCTTACAAAAATAAAAAAAAAAGACAGAGCACCAATACAATCCAATTCTTGGATTGTAATAGGAGCGCTATAATAGCCGGCTGAGAAGATGAGGGCGGCTATTAATAAACAGAAAGGCACTGCAATGCAAAGAAAGGCAAAAACATTTCGGATCTCCGTAGTCTCGTTAAATACATCACAAAGAGTCATTGAATCAACAACTTTTTTCTTTACTTAAGAAGCAGAGATTGCATTCAAAGTGAGCTCATACATATTACTCTATAGTAAAAGGAACAAAAAAATTATTAACGTTCCGTGATTTTAAGGAATTTGAGCAGATTTTTTAAAACCGACATTTTCAGGCGTTACTACCAGTAAAAACCAGGAATTTTGTTATTTAACTTGGCGTACTGTATTTTTCTTCTCCAAATTTATATCTAAACGCTGAACATGGGTTTCAAAAACTCCAAACCTCCAACTTCAAAGAAACTCTAAACCAGACCAACTAGCACAATTCAATAACATTAATTCACGACGTAGCAATTTGATTAAAATGTTGAGGTCAAATACACTAAATGATTGAGAGAAAAATGATATTACATTTGCCTCCCCTTGTAGTTTTCAAAATTACGTTTCAAATGTTCAGAGAACTTTCATCATAAATTGTTTTTAATCAATAAGCATCATAATTGTTTGAATTAATTCACATCAAAACACAAGGTAGCATCACGATATTGGATTAGCACTCATTGAGTTTGAAATCTGCTCAGGAAGAGGTAGTAACTGAGTTTTGTTCACTTGCATGGCAACTGCTTCTGGGATATTTCTCTGAAACACAAAGATCCTATCGAGCATGAAAGCTAAAACAAACAAAAACGACTATCGTCGCAAAGATTGCTCTCGAACGACTAGTGGGAGCTCTAATCTATTATCACCTGCTTTAGTCGGGGAGGGGAGAAGCAAAATAACTGAGGGGGCTTCAAAAAACGTCATTAGAGGTTATTATATGAAACACTAACAAAATTAGAAATTTTTAATATTACACCAAAATCGGCTTTTCATTCGACTTTTAGTAGTGAACTGTCGCCACCTGATTTTAGCTGCTGAGAAATATTTAGATTACACAATACGAAAAAATCAAGGCCAAAACGAAGTCACTCGAAAAGTCAAAACGGCCGAGCAAAAATTTTGCTAAAACACAGCCGGGAGAATTCCGGCAGCGACTCGAAGCATCGGCTAGTCCCAACAAACAAAAATGTCACTGAAGCCGGAACTAATAATGTCTGTCTTATAAAAATTACTCTTTGTCTCAACAAAAGTTAAACTGAAATAATTGATAAAAAATTTAATCGATGAAACCAGAAAACTTTCAGTTGTGACATCATTGGAGTACGCAAAAAACAACGGTTACGACGCCATTAAAAAACATACAAAAATGAAAAACAAATAAAACGTAAGACAAAAAATAGCCTCTCAAAAATCTTGACATTGAAAATTTTGTATTATTAAACACATCTCGTAACGTTGAAAATATCCAAAACTCCAAAGAGGGACAAAAACAAACAATGGGAAAAACAATCCCTAAAAACAAGCACATCTAGAGATTCAGAACTCTGAATCTCATTCTGCGACTCAACAGATACATTGGGTAAAATAGAGTGCCGCGAGACAAAGTCTTAGAAAATGAACAGAAATTAAAAAATAAAAAAAAACTTTTGGCACTCACAGATTTTTTCATTAGAAAAAACTCCAAAAAGAGCTATTAGTTCCCCCATTATAAAAAATATTTCAAAAGAAAATTCAGTACGTTTTAAAAAAAAATTATCAAGAAAAACAAAGCACCCAGTCCAGAATTTTTCAAAAAGAAGTATATAGTACTTTCAAACATAAAGATCAGTAACAAATCTCTCAATGCTTTTCTTATAAAATCAAAGAATTCTCTGTAATATAAGCAACATGACAGAAACTATAAAATGCAAAAGAAACCCCAAAAAAGTCTAATTAGAGAAAAAAAATTGAAGAATTAAAATAAGCAAAAAAAGCAGAAATAACACTCCATAAAACTCATTACTAAAACTAATGAAGCCAAACACTAGAATGAAAAACATTGTAAAAAAGGAAATCATCTTCATATGATTAAAAATGAAAAAATAAAAAAAGAAAAAACAAATAGATTTCATTCTAAAATATTGCTGTTTCAGCAAAGTTACTGAGCTATCATTCTTTCAAAACGAAACAATGAGAACAAACTTCGAAGATAGAAAACATCAAAATATTGTGTCAAAAATGTCATTTTTTGTCGCCATTTTGAAAAAATTTTAAATGAACTTTAAACCTTGAAAGCATGTATAAATAAACTCATTTTATCAAAGCAAGCCAAAATCAAAAGAAGAAAAATTGGACAAAGTCACCGAAAATATTGGTTTTGCATGAGCAAAAATGTATACAGAAAAACACTTCACGTTAAAAATTTAGAGGGCAATGCCTGGTTATTGCAAAAACATCACCATAGGGGCTGAATGCAAAAAAATCCGTTCAAAGAACCAAAAATACAAAAATTATTGACAAATTATTACACAGAAAAATAAACAAGAAATTCAAAAATTAAGAGTCATTTTGCCCTCAAAATAAATTACTGGCTTCTCAAAAACACTGTAAAACCAGTTGCAAGGCGTTAGATATTAGTGCAGCTTCTATTTGAAAAATTGCTCAAAATTTAAGTACAAGCAAAAAGAATTAACCAAATAGACGAAAAATGGCTAAGAACGGTTAGCTATATGCACAATTCTTTCGAAAAACTTTCAAAGTCAAAAAGTCATTTATTCAATGCAATGCGGGATTGGATATTAGGCGAAAACACGATTAGGCGAACAACATTTTTGTAGCCATTAGGCAGAAATCCTGAACTTGTTTTATGAAAATTAGATGAATGGCAATTATTTCCATAAAACTAACGCAAAAAGAATGGCGAATTTTTTATTCATAAGAACTACTTATTAATAGAAAATAGAACTACTTAACAGAAAATTAAGAAAATAGGTTTTTAAATATATTTTTCGACGAAAGCAATTGTGATAGTCCTTTAATTATTTTATATTATCAAGAGCAATCATCGATCAAAGATTCGTTTGATAACCTTTAGAAAACAGAACATTCGAGAGAGTTGAAAACATACGAAACTCTTGAAAGTGGGACATTTGGCCTAATAGCGGGGGATCTCGCTGGTGCTCTCTCGTTAAGTTGTGGTCATTTATACATTGGTTCCAATAATAGCTCCAGAAAACTTATTATTAACATAGCCGACAGATTGCCGGAAAATAGCCGTTAAAGACGCTTATGGCCTTCCATGGAATTAAAACAACTAAAGAAATAAGATAGACTGATTGACACCAGTTATTTAATAGAACAGACTTTTTGGGTTAGATTCGGACTGGGACACATACTGGGCACATTTTTATGGGACACATACGCTCTATAAGGAAAAGTCCTGATAAATTTAATATTCTAAATCAAAAACTCAAAGACTATACTCAAGAATTAGGGCATTTACGTTTGGCTCTACGTGGATGCACATTAATCTTTAACTAGTAAATGTTCATAAAATTTAAAGTTCATTCATTAAGTGATTTCAGTAGTCATTTTTTTAGTGCGGTAAGTCACACAATTGGCCTAAAATCAAAAAAATGACGTCACGTACACAAATTTTAACTGCCAAGCAGTAGAAATCACTAATAGTAAATTCCAAGAAGTCAGGTCGTAAGAATCATCGATGGAGACGACGAATTAAAAAGCACAGCAGGACAAGCCCTGACGTACAATTCAAAGAACTTTCATTGACAATACAAACAACAAGACCTAGAACGAACTATGAGTAAATTAAGAAAACCATTTCTAAAAAAAATCAGAAAACATTTAAAAAAAAACAGAAAATCAATGTCAAAAGGCCGCTTGTGAACAAAAAACCACTAGCGAGAAATGGAAACTTGGTTCACACTAAAAACAAGGCCTAGAATGTACAAGGAACGGATTTGGGAAACCATTCAAAACAAATCCGATCCAAAAAACAGTACAAATCAAAGTTAGTTAGTTAAATTGCCGCACGTGAACAAAAAACCGGAGTCGCAACACTCTGCTTTAAAATTAGAGCAAAAGAACTCACGCCGCAAAACCACTCGTTTTTGGCTCCACTTCCTGTTTCGGCGTGACCGAAATCACTACTCCATATCGACTTCAAAACTCCAGATCTTTTTGAAGTCTAAGAGAAGTCTTGAGACTAAGAGTTAAGACGACAGAGAAAAACACAAAACAAACAATTAAATAATTATTATTGAAAACAGTTAGTGTCAAAGTCATAGAAAGCACTAGCTTTGAACAAAAAGGATTAAATCGATAAAATTAAACCCCACTAGAAGCATCAGATTCCTGTCTCCAATGGGATTAAATGAAAAGAAATCAAAAAGTACAATAAATACTTGCAGAACTCAAAAATTCAATCCAAATTTTTGAGAAAAAGTAGTTTCAAGGTAATGAAAACCACTAGCTATTAACTCGAGCCATTAATTAGGTTCTTTTATCCCTCATTAGCAATCAATCAGTCCTGTCATTGATGATACTAAAAGATAAGACGACAGATAATTTTAAAGGGGGCAAAATCTAAAATTCACTAATAGTTTATGACAAATAGTGGCAAAGTCACAGCAAGTTTTAGCTGCCCCTTAATGAATTCAAGCAAAGGCAAATAGGCAGAATTAGAACACATATCTACGTCTCAAAAACACTGAAGGAGAGGAAACTCTGAAATCAGAAGTCAAATTGACGCACATGAAAAAAATTGACGCACCTGAAAATTCTCACTCCACTTTAAAGGTATTTTGAGGTCATGCCTCAAACCTACTTGATTTTTCGCTCTCTTTACTATAGTGTGACCAAAATCACCACTCTAATTTGACTTCTCACTGACGTGAAAAAGCCGAAAAAAGCGTGAACAGATCTTTAAAAAAAACAGCGCACCAACACAATTCAAATTCTAATTGAGATAGCAGTAAGTAGTGCAATGTTACCTGTATGTACTCTAGGAAGACAGAAGCAGAGCTGCCTGTGATATTGTTAATGTTCATCCTGACAGTGTGAGTTCTCACTTCGTATTGCACTTTGGCCCTCTTATGCACGTGTCTACTCTTTAACAACGTTATCATACGTCTAGTCCAAGGCAATGACACTGGCTCGTCATACTCGACTTCTACAAAATTTTGTATCAGGGTCCACATGTTCATTTTCTTTAGCTTGGTTTTGAATTAAAACTCGTTTTATTCTTTCAAATGCTTTTTTTTGTAAGCTACACTTTACTTACCTTCCAAACCAAGAACACTGAACTAATACTAAGTTCATTACCATTCGGAAGTTAATCATCGCCTAAGTTGAAATAAGAATCTGATTGACGATTCAGAGAATCCTTTTACACTCCAAAAATAAATCAAAATGAATGAAGTTCGGAATGTTTAAGAAAAAACGCTTCGAAAAGCGGTAGTTAATGATATAAAAATGCTATTTTGACGTTTAATTCTGTTACTGAGTGCAGTTTTATATTTTTTAAAATTTATGAAAAGCCATTTTCCCATGCGTCACTTTTCATCCAAAACGTTAACACCCGAACTGTTCCACAGTTGATTTCCTAACTCACCTTTACCTGTCGTACAATTTGTTCACTCAAAATATTCTCCCATTTCACTTACCTAAATGGTGACAAGTCATCTTCACAAACGTCACATAACTTCCAATGAGCTCTTTGTCTTGACCTTTTATCAGCAACTGCACTTGAGAATAGAGTTCATCCGTTTCCAGCACTTCAGCCTGTGCCGAAAGTTTTCGATATGAATTAGTAATTTGAGGTATGCGATTCATTGATATTGTAGATGTTGCGCCATGTAAAAAACGAAGAAAACAATTTCTTGTATGAGGCTGTAGTTTCCATATCAGAGATGCTCTCGCAGTTAATAAAATACCAAGTGATATCCTATTGACGCTCATTACGCCTCTGAAACGTTAGTTTACGCATTTTTCAGGTTGTCAGCAAACCAAATGAAAATATCTGTTTAAGAACAGAAAACAGTGTGCCACTGATCGACAGATGATGGCCAAAATAACCGCAGAAAACCTCAAATACGACATACACCTGTAAATACCAAATTAAGAAGTTGAAAACAAAATGAACGCAAACATCAAGGCAGAAACTACTGCACAAGAGACAAAAACAAACTCATAGGTTGACCACAAAACAAGCACAAAAGGAGATTATGGGAAAATGAGCTTAACATTTGAAAGCCGAAAGAAACCGTCAATAAATTTTCTTTGAGTCCAAGCATTTTTCATAGGTCTTTTCTTCATCTTTGTATCAAAAGGCGATATCTCAGGTCTTTTGACCTTCGGATATCTCAGATTTTTCAATGTCGTCGAATAGGTAACATTCAGAAAATTGTTCCGTGCGGGAACCATGTCCAAACGATAACCCTACAAGATACTCTTCAACAGTGTTTCGATAACCAGGGAAATTTTTCGTGGCATTTTTGACAGAGCATCATCCCCCATTTTGTTTTAAAGAGAAAATTTCGCAAACGTGGCTACGGGCTCGGCTGTATTTCAGACACTCCTGTAAAGGACCGACCTATTGAGTGTTCTGATGAGCGAAAAACTGGAATTTCTACAACTTAGATACCGCCGTCAAATTTTTTCCCCCAAAAGATGAAGAATTATTTGCATCAAGGAAAATGGTCACTACAATAATTAATTATACGCATCAAAAAAACTACGGAAAATTGTGACTTCAGCAATGGTAAAACTCATGTTTCTACAAAAAACAGTAAGTACGAAACAAACAACTCCATATCCTCTGAGATATATATATATATATATATATATATATATATATATATATATATATATATTATATAAATATATATATATATATATATATATATATATATATTTATATAAATATATATATATATATATATATATATATATATAATTTCTGCACACTTTAAATAAACAAACAAATAGCAAACGCACCACAACAGAGGGCAGCTAGTGGAGGGGAGCCTGTACAGCACGTACGTGCCAAAATTAGGACCCATAGTAAAAGGTTAACAATTGGTGCAACAATTATTACTTCACTTTCCAAACAATTTTGATAGATACATATTTTGTAAGGCAACATATATAATTATATAAACAGAAAATGATAATAATATAAATAATGATAAAAAAGAAAATTGAACTTCTAAAAAAAAATCCTTCAACGTCAAAAATATTATTTTTTTGCAAATTTTGATGCGAAAAGTGATATCTGACACCCTACAGAGTAGGGTGCCAGATTTCAAAATATAAAGGCAACAAATTTTTCTTTTTATTTGACTACAATTTGCCATGATTCATCGAGTACCATGAGAATAAAATGTTTCAAATTATGGATTTTATTTTCGAAAGCAACGGAGCTATAAAACTCTATTTCAACTGGGTACAGGCTCTGCCTAATTAAGTAATTCAAAATTTTCGATCCTCGGTACTTCAAAGAAAATTTCTCCCAGTTGTTCTTAATTGAAGGAATTTAGTAGAGCTGAGCATTAAAATGCTGGAAATGACGCTAAAAAATACAATAGGGGTAAACGATCTAAGAAGACACAAAAAAGATTTCAATTGAACTTAACGAGTCACATGTTAAATGAATCAGAAAACACACAAGTGCTTCAAATAAATAAAGATGAATGGTTGGAAAAAGCTGGAAACCTATACTGAACGGTTTCAAAAGTTTTGATAAAAACAGCCATACTCTTCTTTACATCATTAATCCTACGATTGCACCTAAAAGTTTGCATTGATCTGGAAGTAAGGGGCAGCCCACAGACATACCCTCATTACCAAGAGTAAACATTCAAATACAAAATCATATTGTAAACCTCCACATTTTGAAGATTATTTTAAGAACCATTCCGATACCCATTACTTAAAAACTCATATGAATCGACTTAGAAGCGATAAAATTAACACTAACCTAAAAATACGTACGTAGATAATCCAGATGGAAGATTGCTAAATTACCACAACTTGCAGTAAGTTGAGACCAACGTCAAAGCTCTTCAACTTAAATGCAAATTAAAATGATGATGCATGATCAATTTGAAAAGATTTCAGATGGGACTCATCTTCACCACAAATTACAGAAAATCTGCAATCTTCTATTTGGATTTTCTCCGCAAGTACTCTTTCCATTTTTAAAATAAATATGAGAATAAAATCCTAACGTCTGATTCGATTTTTATAAGCTTTAAAAGAAACGGGTGACGGAACTGTTCTACCAATTCTCCTCAAAAACTGGCAATTTACTGTAATTTTGCAATTTGAACGTTCACTTTTAGTCCAAATTGTAGTCTCGGAATCATTGCGCTTTTTTTCCGGCTAGTGATTAAGCGCTATATCGGAATCTTTGTGGCTATAAAATCAAACATCAATATAAATGTTGAAAAAGTGGTCATAAATCTGTTTCTACAGGAACACCTCATTTTACTTCAATTTGACACAATCCCATTGACAGAAACTTTTTGTACTTAATAAGTATTGAAGACTTCTATGAACTTTCTCGAGCAGAACAGCATGAACACTATTACTATTTTCACTTTCATGTTAAACTGATTCAGCGAATATTGAGTAGCATCTTGTCCTGATAAATAACTTTCGAAATCCAAAACTTGGAGCGGGAAAAGATTCCTTTTTCTCAAAGTACCGCTGATTTTCCTATCCTATAACGGGACTTTTTTAATTATTCAATAGAACAATAATTGCACAATTGGCACAATTTACTGGTTCATTTTTTTGCAGCAGACGGGGTTATAACATCTATTTTAGCATCACAGGAAATACATTCATTTATACAATTATATTCAGGACCGGTTTTAACTAGTTAGAAAGTGCTTGCAGTCAAAAATCATCCCAGCGGCTACTTTACATGGAGCAGCGGTATTGCTGGGGTTTGTCTCTGACACCAAAACAATCTTTCCATGAAATTTGTAAAAACTAAATGACGAGAGACTTGATAATAGCAAAAGATCGAGCCTCTTCATTACTCTAACCAAAAAACTTACCCAAGTTTGAGAAAAAACTGTTCTGCAATTTTTCATTAGTCAGTACATTTGACAGAACCAATTTTCAAGTGCAGCAAAATTAACACATAGCTTACTTGACCATCAACATTGTTATAAAATTCCAATCTTTACGAGTCTTAAGTGAGAGAAAACAGATATACAGTCGCTACATTGCGAGAAAAGTCAACTGTTGATTCATTGCAATCTCCCTCAATCTGATAGATGTTTGCATGTGACGTTCTGTGTGCCATTGCAAAATTCCCGTTAAGAGAAAGGCAATTGAATTTGTAAACACCTGACCCGATAGGACTGGGCTGTCTACAAATGTAACATTGGCATAACAGGATCGATGGCGACAACACCCCGTGAACATCCAAGTTTAACCAATATTGCATTGGACATTCCACTTATCCGTTTTCTCATTTCTTGTATCACAGCTCCACAAAAGAACACTTCCGGACTAAATTGACAGCACGTCATAACTTAGCAACTTTATAATTATTGCACTAAAAATGTCACTAATGACGCAAACAAATAGGACAAAAAGAAGCGCAACTGAGGAAAATATTAACTAACCGAGATTACTTAAACAAGAGCCAAACTTTTAAAATCAACGCTGTTTTTAAAAACGCTTAACAGCAAATTAAAAAAATACTAATTCAAAAGTTGCTCACTGAAAACACATCTCCCTAAATCTCCCTAAAAACATTCGAGGCTTTCCGCGAATTTCTTCGGAGCTATAAAAACGTGCATTTGCTCGATTCATATTCCTCTCGTTGTATTTTTTATTTAAGTTCCGTTTATAAACAACGCATTCCTCATTTAAAAAGTCCACACCTGCCATTCAAAAATGTTTTATTGAAAACTTTTACTATCTAATAGAGTACAATTTTTGCATATAAATTATATTTTGAAAAACTCATTCATTGATAACTTCACGGATAATTCTCGAAAATCAGTTTTCCAATTTTTTGTACACTGCAACTGACAATTTGTCGCCTGGTTTTAGCAGGATTTTCTGTTCTGTACCAAACTGCAGGACTATCACATTTGCATCGGTTGGTTCTGAAATTGTAGCCGATTTCGACTTCAGTATTATTTCGTGCAAGATACCGGCATGCTCCTCACAAGCATTACCGCGCGTGAGAAGACAGCCGCCTTGGTTGTCAATACATAATAGACCTTCAATTTGATTCCCTCGTTCTCTAAGAATATTGTCAGCCACTAGCTGGAAATTTCGATCCATGTTACACTGAAAAAGAAGTGCGAGTATGTCAACTAATTGGCAATAATTCAAGAGCAGTAACGTATCGTGTAAAAAAGCCAATGAGTTGCCTTGAGTTGTTTTTAGGTCATGCAAACGCATTTTTTGTTACGTGTCAACTGAAAAGGCTATCAATATTAATTTCGACCGAAACAATTATTGCGTAATTTTAACTTTTTTGCTGCGAATTCAGCAATACAATTTCTCCAGTTACTATGTACATTATAAAACAGTGTCGTAGTTAGAGTCCACAGAGCCCTCAGATTTAATCGACAGCTAAGATGGAACCAAACTTTTACTATTATTAGGCACCAAACGCACTTTTTGCACATGCCTTCACAGCGAGCCATTCAAAAACAAAGATATATTAAGAACATAGCTGACAGATTGCCAGAGAATAGCCGCAATCGCTTCATAATCTGCAGTCTCAAAAAAACAGTAAAAAAGACAGACCAAAAAAATCATCTTTTCATTAAAGGCTGATATGTTATATTTTGATTAAAGATCTGTATAAGTTTTGTAAAAGAAACCAATTTGTCAAATTAAAATTACTTCCAATACTTAAAACAAACGTTTTCGAACTTTACGTTCATCGTCAGGTTAAAACTGTTTTACAAATTGTTAAAAGATAAAATGAATATGTATTTACATTTGTCTGAGATGACAATTAAAACAATTCTAGGAAACATTCTAAAAAATTCAATCGAAAATTTTTCCTTATGTACAATATTTAGCCTATTTACAACACATATTTACATCTGTTATCAATTTACTTAAAAACATTCCTATTCCGGATTTTTCGATTTTGTCCATGTTCTTGTATTTTTAGGGTTATTCCGAATTTGCCCTAACCATAAGTATCCCTCTTGTGGAGGTTTTGCAAATTTCGTTTTGTCATGCACAAAATGTTTTTTGCCCTATGCATTCACATTTAGTCAAAATTATGATTTGAACTAATATTTTAGCGTGAGTTCCCTCCCCCTATATTCGTCGCGTGTGTTTAGTGCCGGCTTCAGCTTGCTGATATATATAGCTTCGATGATCATTAGTTTTTCTACTGACCGACAGGCGTCCAGAATTCTCCATTCAATGTCATTCGTGGCGCCTCTATTAGCTGCTCTCAAACAACCTTCATTTAGAGTGACACACACCAATTTGACCTCATCTCTTCGAATTGAAATAAAAGTCAATTTCAAAGTCAGGAAGTCATTTATGAGAGTGAGGTAAGTCACATTTGACCAAAAATTGAATCACGCGAATGAACAAAAAACCTCGCTCCACTAAGAGCAAAAAATGACGTCACGCGCTCATTTCAGTTGAAACTGCATGAACGAATGAACAAAAAGCAGATTTGAAGCGGTTGTGATGTCATATGGACGTAACAAAAATCTTAACGACGCAATAAAAAAACATAGCAGGACAAGTCCTGACGTACAATTCAAAAGAATTTTCACTGACTAAACAGAAAACTAAACCTATAGCAGACTATTAATGGTTTGGCAAAATCATTTAGAAAAAAAAATCCGATCCAAAAAATCGAAACAGTAAAGGTCAAAGTGAAATTGCCGCATGTGAACAAAAAACCACTAGCGAGAAACCGAATTTTTGTTCAAACACCGTTCTCACTCTACTTTAAAATTAGAGCAAAAAAAACTCACGCCGCAAAACCACTCGCTTTTTTGCTCCATTTCCTGTTTCGGCGTGACCAAAATCACTACTCCAATATGACTTCCAAAATCATGAAAATGCGTGAACAGATCTTAAAAAAAAGACAGCGCCCCAATACAATTCAAATTCTTTGAATTGTAAAAAAACCAAGTGAAGGTCAATAATAGCCCCAGCTGTCGCTGTACGGCTATTAAAAAAATAATTCAATTTGCGGATCTTTCCCCTTTGTGCCCCCCCCCCCCCCAACTTAGTGTGCGTAATAATTTTTTTCCGCCGTGAAGTAAAACATAAGAACAACAATACTTTTTCAATTTCCGTTTTGGACAGGACTTGACCACTGGACTAACATTTTTCACTTTGAAGAAAACTCCCAAAACCCATTTGCTTTGAGGTAAAGTCGAGACTTTTCATCCGTGCTTGTAGATTTGCGGTAAATTTTGTCGCCTTTAGCACCTGAAAAGCTTGTTCCACTTCAACGACGTAACATACGTCTGCGTTATCTTTGCAAACGTGTCTTATTTTTAATTGTGCAGCAGACGCGTTTTACCTCTATGGTACAGCGGAGAGCGAGAGTTAAAGCAAACATTTTGCACTACGGCACTCGGCAGGTATTCTTTGTTCTTCAAGATTGTACCGAATGCACAGACAGTCATAGGACAGCGAGTGTGACAGAGTAGATTCGTAGTGTTTCAGCGGCAAGCCAGTTAGCCAGTTGATGGTTCCTTTTTCAAATTCAAATTTTAAAAAAATGCCGTTTGACTTCAGGTAACGCTCGGAGGGTCAGTTTATACAGGATTCCGATCTCTTGAGTCGAACTTTGCGTTTGTATTGGGCGATCTTAATTAGTACGATTCGGATATTGCGTTTGTATTGTGATTTTATTTAGTACGTCGCTGATATTTTCAAGATCTTCAGTCCCAAAAACATGACATCGGCAAGTGACGCAGCGTAAAGCTTGTCGTATTCCACAAGAAAGCCCATTCAGACCCGAGGCTTCCACTTTTTTACCACACAACACATAAGTGAGGCTCATAAATTTTGCTATGCCCTACAAAAATTCTCAACTGTTGATTTGAGAAATTAAGATTAAGGAATTTGCAAGGCATTACACTTAGCCATTGTGACGCAAAATTATTTTGAAAGGCGTTTAACCGTTTCACTCCGTCATCATTTAATTTGGGCATCAAAACGGTAAGAACCTTTTAATACTCCACCTTAGACCAAATCTTCAGATCTTCGTTGTCTGAAGCTTCAAGGGTTCCTGTTACTGCATATTACTCTTCCAGGCCACAATTGTACTCTTTATTTTCCTATTCTCTTCAAAATGCTGTTTCAGTGCTTCACGGGCACCTACTGCTGGAGTAAAAAAATGGGAAGAGCAAGTAGTTGCGCAAGAAAAACACATAAACCATTCTGTGAGCCCAAAAAATGTGAGCGAACAGAGTATCAGTGAAACACACATCTGTTACGTTTCTTAGAATTTTTTTTCCAAAATATCACCATTATAATTTAGTAGGTCCTTTTCAAAAAACAGGTACTTGTTCTCCAAAAATACAACAATTTGGGCATGCTAAAACACTTTTGCAGAAGACAAAAACAATGTGCGTCTAGATAATCAACAGTGTTTGATATTTCATCAAGTTCTTCAATTTTAGCAGACAAAAAGTTGCGCTTAACTGCAACTCCAGCAGGGCACCTGAAAAGACAAGTTGGTCCCTAGCTCTCACTTTTATACCCGGACGCACTTTTTGAAATTGTTACAGAATTGAGTGATCCTTTGTGACAGCAGGTTTTTTCAAACACAGAGCTCACAGTTAGCAAAATTTAGACTCAAGCAAAAATTTTTTTCAGAGGTCAAAACCCGCTTAAGATCTTTCATCACCGTCTTGTAATCATCGTCTAAATACCTATTCATTAATTTTTGCCTATATGTCATTCAGAAGTACTTGAATTGTCTCTGCAAACAGGAGGGTCTTCAGGATCTTTCTGATGTGTCCCTTATTCAGATGAGATGACTGTATTGACGTAAATCAGGAAATCAGGATACTGGGTTTGCTGTAGGCTGAAAAAGCAAAAAAAACACACTGGGTCTTATAGCACGAACATTTTTTAAAATAGTCTCGCGGTTCAGGGAATTAAGTGCATATTTAAAATCGAACATAAGCAAAACGTGCGTTTTCTGGGATGGTTTTCCAAGAATGTTTCAAAAAAGCTGGGCCGCGATCTCTGCTCATTTGCGAATGCCCCAACCAATTTGTGTTCTTCCAAAAGTTTCCTTTCGTCCGTCTGAGTCTTTGGATCCAGCGCACTTTGCAACAATTCTCCACAAGGTGTTGCCTATTGCAATGGCCGTAGACTACAAACTTTTTAAATACACCGCGATTAATTTACCTCATAAGAAAAACGGTCTAATGTTTTTTGGGACTTTGTTACTTAAAATAACATTCACCAGTTTTGTTAGACATTTCATGAAACTCAAGCCCAGCGCAACCATTAGACTTACAAACAAGATCCTTCAAAACTTGAACAGCCAAGCCAATTGGGCCAGTGCCAGACCCATTAGAAAAAGACGTTATATTCTTTTAAACGTCTTACTCGCTATAGAACTCTACATTTTCAGGGGAATGCAAAAAGATAGAAATACGCTTCAGATGTTTAGAAAGCAAATTTTCACAGTTTTCAGTGTTACTTGGTGCAAAAACCATCAGAGCTAGTTGAACAGTTTCCCGCTTTAACATTGCTTTCATCTAATTTAGCTGAAATAATTTTAAAACGCTTTTCAAAGTCCGCTTGGTTTTTTACCTTGGAGTTTTTTGTATGAGCAGTCGGCATGATCAGACTATTGCATCGTATTTTTGGTTTGATTACAAAACTGATACTGTTATTTTTCCCCGATCTTTTGCGTTTACACAAAAGACATCATGGCACTAAAAAAAATAGACCAACTACGACACACGCTCGGGTCTCTGATTATATCCTAAAGTTTTTTCGATTAAACTATTGGCCATAGAAGCAGGTGAATCTATATGATCTTTATGAACTCTGTGCAAAAACCGAGCTTTTGTGGTTTTCAGAACACTCTCAAGGGTGAACTCATTAGAAAACGCATGATCTCTTGTTAACCGAACATTGGAACAATTTACACACTTGAAATACTCTAGTTTCTCACATTAACAGAGATTTAAATTTACGCAAATACCATGCCAAGGTATCATAATTTACAAAATTTGAAATGAATTCAATTTAGAATTCCAGATGGTTTAGAGCAGTTTTAAGCGTCGCACAATTTGGTACCTTACTTTAGCATCACTGATAAAAAAGACAGTGTTTTAAAATGTCATTGATATTACAACAGAGAGATCAAAAATTGCAGGAATTTGTTCTGGAGTAATATGCCGCACAGTCTTGAACCATCATCGAACAGCATAATATCTCCTCTGGGCCTAAATTGGCTGTTTGATTTCAAAATTGAATAGAAAAACCAACTGAGTTTTGATAATTTATAAATCAAATTAATAAACGCTTTTAACCAGAGAGTAGGTAGTACAGCAAGGCAAAAAGTGGTAGTGCAACTGATATTCTATGTTTAAAGAAAGCCTATTGTTGCTGATTTGAGAATTTCCAGCAATATTGTCAGAATAAATCTCCATTGCCGTCAAAAAGAACGTCCCGCAGTGGATAAAATCATTTAAGTCTGTTAAAAGCAGGCATTCGATTTTGAGATATTTTTTATCAACATACTTCCAAGTGTGAGTAATTGTGCAAGTATTGAGTCCCATTGGGTTGCTAAAACTTGCAATTAGATTAATATGGTTCGTTGTTTCTGTTCCTATTTTAACTGTGTCGATAATAAGTTTTTTTTTCTGGTATTGCTCTATTCAACTCTTGTTATAAAATCACGTCAATGTCTATGCTGAACATAACCCCTGATTGAATATTATTCAACTGGATGTTGTTGTTGTTGACGTAAGAGATTTTTATCTAGGTGGTGAGGAGAGTTATTTTGTTGACAATTTCGCTTTAAGAATTGTGCCAGTTACTTCTGCTTTTATTACAATTGCAAGCGTTTTGCCAATTGGAGACGTATCCAAAAGAAACTTTTATTCCACCGAAGGTTGGACACAACGGACGACAAAATCATTCTATAACAGGATCTCAACATCATTGAAAACTGGTCGCGGGAAACCCTACTACAATTTTACGAAGAGAAACGCGTCTATTTGCCAATCACCAGCGTCAAAATTTTGCCAACAACAAAGTACGCCCTAACGGCTGTAATTTGAAAACAGCCAACGCGGAAAAAGATCTGGATGTCTGGGTTGACAACAAACTAGATTTTGACGAGCATATCATCACCAAGTTTAAAACATCCAATGGAATCATTGCCTTGATGAAAAACTGTTCCTGCAACATCGCAGTAGAAATTTTCAGCAGTATTTACAAGTCGGCCATTCAACATCATATTGAATATTGCATTCAAGTTTGGTACCCGTACATCAGAAAAACTATCAACTTGATCGAAAATGTCCAACGAAAAGCCGCACATACAGTCAGCCAATTGAGAGGATTGGTCTATGAATCGAGACTATGACTACTGAGTCTCCCAACCCTTGCCTACACACAAAAAAGGCACCTTGATAGAAATGTACAAGCTACCAAACCAGTTTTACGATAGCAGTGCAAGTGACAAACTGTTTGAACCGTACGCCAGAATCTTCACAAGAAACTAGAAAAAAGTGATGTCGAAGAAAGCAAGAACCAACGGCAGACAAAACTGCGTCACTGTGCGAGCAGCTAAAGACTGGAACTATCTGCCAGGGGAAGTTACGTCCAGCCCCATTCTAAAAATCGTCAAACGAAGACTAGACAGTCAGGTTGACCTCTATACAATCCGTTGAGATCTGGAATGGCTCGATGGAGCTGGTTCCAGAGGCAAAGCCTGTCGAGCAGAAAACTTAACTTGACCTTATTCACAAGTCTCCATCTCGCTTCTAAGAATTTTGCTTCCAGGCCATCAGATTCAGACAGTCCAATTTGGATTTCACTCGGCTATTCTCGATGTCCGTTACGTGAACTCATTTCTCGCTTTGTCAGATCGTACTTTCTGTAGACTAAACACATTTCTCTTCATAGATTGATTTTGACAGGATCAGTATTGAAATCTTCTGAATGTACATCGGTAGAGGCAGTATGTTTAGAATTTTTAGGCCATGACCTTGTTGGTTTTTAGGTCTCAGTTTTATACATTTGACCAGTTCAGATTCTTGCTCATACTGATTACCCAGTCTTGTATTTCTGTTTGGTTCTGAATCAGTTCTCCTACGAACAAGCGAAATACTTTTTCCCCCTGAATACATTTGCCTCTAGTTTAGCACATTTGTCAAGTGCCAACTCCACTTTGTTTTGCGACACCCTTTAATCAATCGCTTTTATTCCTTCTTGTACTTCAGTATCTGGAATGCCAATTGCTAGTTTTATTATGTGTTCTGTGGAAATGTAGGAGCTTCTGCAATCTAGAATCTCTGGTAGATGAATGATGACGTTGCAGAATAGTAGTGGTCGAAAGAGGGACCCCTGATGTACTCCACTACTTACATTTTAGAACTAATACAATCGGATGGCACATGCTGCTTTCTGTCCTTTAGGTATTCAACGCGGCCTGCCTAGAAGCATCCTCCCTCCAAATCCAATTGCTGCAACCATTCTCAAAATTTCATTATGTGAAACTTTATAAAAATCGTTTCTGAAATCTGTGTAGAAGGGTAGAAGAGGAAAAAATCATCTGTGGGGTTCCTATCTAGAGTTTTGGATATCCTCTGCAGAAATGATAACAAATTAGTTATGACTAACATTTTTCGGTTAAAACTTTGAAGATGCTTCGTGAGGTACTCGCTAAAAAGCTTGTAGAGCGCTCGCTGCATGCAAATCTCCAGAATTTATGCTGTCTATGTTCAGAGAGAAACTGAAGCAGTTAGTTTCCAACCAACCGTTAATCTTCAGTTTTGTGTATCGGAGTTATTGACGCTATCTCCCGAAGCTTAGCATTTTTTGGAACCTTTAGATGTTCTTCATTTAATTGTGCAACTATCTGGTCATGTGTAAGGCACCTTCTCAAAAGTAAATAGCTGGATAACCTTTCGAGCCTCTTGACTTTGATATATTGAGAAAGAGCAGAATTTCTGCTTTCTTGTTTCTGGAAAAGTTGTAACTTGCTAGTTTTTTAATTTCGCTTTTGAGATCCTGTACTTCGAAATTTCTTGGCTGAGAACACAGAGTGGAAGAACTCGTTTAGTTAGTCGACATATTTCTGATGGGTTGAAGTTAAGTACCCATCTTTTATCATAACTGTGTGCAGGTTAGGAGGTTCCTTCATAACTTTCAGATGCTTGAAGATCACATGTATGTCTTGACTTGACTTTATTTTCTCGCGGTGATTAACTTGGTCACCCTCAACTAATTTTGTGGTAATGTTCTCTTTTGATATATTGGTTGTAATGTACAGTGGAAGAACTTAGCGATGCAGTTTTCCTCTCGGAATGTGAATCTCAATTAGATAACAAGATGACACAAAAATATTAGAAAAATTAGACCAAGCACATAAGAAGCTTTTTCCACTGCGTTTTTAGGTTCAATTAACTCCTGAGTAATCTGAACTTCCAGATTACGATAGCTGTGTATATAGGGCTTGATTTGATGATGTGGGCAATCCAATATCCGTTGCGTGGCAGTGTAATCAATTTAATTGTGGACTTCGCGAAACTGGCCGTCATTTGGGTCTCTAAGAGTGCAGCTTCAACAGAGAACTGCATCCTTAATTTTGTTGACTCTTGTCTCAATGTCAACCACCTGCTGAAACAGTTTGTCGTCCAAAAAATCAAGAACCCCTTGTCTGACGGTATTTATCTTTACTGGTGAAGTTGCACCAATTAAGGTCTGGGGAATTTAGATCACCGGGAGTCTTTTGGTAGATTTGGGACTATTTTGACAAAAAACTATTAATCATATCTGTACTTGCTTGTTTTTGTTGGGTTGTTGAAACAACAGAAGCAACAGTGAATACCCTATACTTCCATTTCACAAGTCACACAGAAGTCAGCTGATCAGAGTTGAATCTGTTCTTGGTAGCAATGAGGACGCGCACATGACTGTTTGTTTCTCCACGCTGCCTTTTTTCTATCAGATCAAAATATCGCTTACTCGTTGAGAAGGATTTCTGCGTCTTCAATATCTTCACTTAGCCAACTTTCACAAAGGCAAATTAAATTATTTTCAACTAAAGCAGTTGCATTCGCCAATTTGTTCGTTTATCAAAGCTGAGAATTCTTCTTTAGTAGTAGTTTGTTTATGAATCATAGTCAAATGCTAGATGGCGTGCCAAATTAGACTGGATTTTTAACCTCTTACCTTTGTTATACAGTTCAAAAATTTTGGATTTTTTAATCTCCGGGATTCCTTCTTCAATCAACTCTTGTTTTCTTTTGAGACACATGTTTTCTTTGATTGCGTCCTCTTTGGCGAGGACAGGGTGGATGTAAAGATTTCTTAAAAAAAGTTTTCTTTTCTTTGGCTACTTTTTGCATGCGCTAGTCTGGCTTCGGGACCCCTTGGCAGAGTCATTAACAATGTTTTCAACTTGACCTCGATTATTCAATTTTTCAAAGTCTTCCTTTTTGCGATTTCATTTTATTTGTTTCTAGCATTTCCTGAATTTCGTTATTTGTGGGAACACAATTTCAGCTTTCAATTTGCAAGAGTCCTCTTTTACCTCCTCTATTCTAAAGCTCTTGCGTGTGTCACGATCCATTGCCTTCGTCTTGTTTCTGGCCTTAGATTGTTCCCTTTGTTCACTTCTTGGAGCTCCGACGCTGAGTCCTCGATAGTTCTTCCCCATTTATTCTCACTTCGTCTTAAAAGCTGTTTAAATTTTACTTTCAGTCATAATTGTCAACCTTTCTTCCAGCCTTTTCCGTTGAATGTTCAACTCTTGGAAGTCTATTTTCTTCTGCTTAGACATCTTTTCAATAGTTTGGCATTTAATACAAGAGTCGCTTTCATTGTTCCGCATACAGTCGCGGCAAAACAACATTGCAAATGGTCCTAGCTCCTTGGTCCCAGTGATCTCCACTTGAGACTAGGTGATGCAGGTAAGTTCAATTTTAGGTATGGATTGCACTACACGCAGACGTATATTGGCATTTGAGGCGATAGACAAGCCACATGTTTTGTTTTTCTTCTCATCTCATTCCATTATCATAGAATCAAGATAGAACAGATTGATATTTGTACCTGGACAATCAACTTCATTAAATATTTTATTTAGTGGTACTGAACATTCAAATTCAGAAACCAATTTTTACAAATGGGATTAAATGGAAAAGAGAAAAGTATAGGTTCGTAACTGGAGAATCCTTCCCAGGGTAACAAATTTGTCATAGAAAAACTTGATCTCCCGTATTGAGCAATCAACTCAGAAAACCAGCGAGTTGAGGTTTCCTAAAAACAAGGACGGAATAACCAAGTCGCTACAAAAAGCTTTTTTTTATTGGTTACTGAACAACCAAATTGAGAAACCAACTAGAATCTAGTCGGTGTAGGAAGGAGACAACCATGTTAGGATACAACAGGCGACTTTATTTGTTTGTTGGTCTTCTAGTTCTTCATCTAGCCTCCTGCGCTTTGCTTTTTGTTGAATCGCGGATAGATTTCGCATCGTTCATAGGAGTAACTACAGATAGACTCAGCTGTCTGGAATTAGCTCATCCAATAGTTGCTTCAGCTATTCTACTAGTGGTAGTAGAGAGCTTTGTGAAATGAACTTGCTGCAAAAGTTACCAACATTTTCAAGGGGCCACAACGGCTGCCCCGATGAAGATGTTTTTGTCTGAAACTAGTTTTATTAAACGATGTGCATGCTTAATGACAGAAGATTGAGAATCCTTAGGTGATTTACATATTTGTCACACTCAAAACTTTCTGTCAATTTGCCTATTTCTAATGTCTCTCGGTATCATTTAGGTTGGTTAGTGACCTACGGGCAAAAAAAAAATGCTAAAGAGTAGAACTGATAGAATTTCTATGTAACCTTCATTTTCTATTTAAATCAGTTTTTTTATTCAATATTAGAGACACTAACTCGGGTCAATTGGATAATGACACGTAGTAGAACCCATGGAAGGAGCCATATCTGTAGTCTAGTTTAAGTAAATTGATCTGCAAGTTCACGCCCCTGTTGGTCAGCTCATTGGTAGGGTTCAATTCAGTCAAAACAACTCAAAAATAAGAGACTGTTGAGGTCCCCAGTGTTCAAACAGTCTTGGTATGAAACAATTAAGAGCTGGGCTTGACGCAATTTAATATGCTAGCTGATTTCACTTGTTTGGTGCTTTCAGTGTAAAGTAGGTCTTCCGCAATTCTCGCCAAGGATTTTGCGCTGGTTCCCCCGGTTTTTCCACGATTCATTCCATTTAGGCCAAGTGTCACTTTTGCGTCGAACATCTCTGTCAGTATCTTGTTGATCTGGATAATTCTTCCTCTCTTCCTGCGATAGTTTAATGCTCAAAGACTGAATGACTTTGACCTCTATTGGTAGTTGTTTCATATGATTTCTCCCAGCGTCTTTTTCGACGTTGTAAATCTTTATTAGATTTACTTGATTCCTCCTTAGGTTTCTACCTATTCAAAATACAGCAGAACAAGTGCTCTGTGTAGCCAAAGACAGATCCCAATTTTCATCATTTCCAAGGTTTTCTAGATCCCCGTAAAGATGAAGTTCCTTTTCTTTACTTGATGTTTCTCTCTAATTCAACTACAGTTAGTTCTTTATCATTGTCCAAATTCTGATTCCGATCTTTTTGACTGCTCTTAGTTGAAAAAGTCAGTCTAACATTTTTTTGTTTGAATTGAAAAGTACAAAACTATGCTAAAGAAAGAAAGATTGTTAAATCGAAAGATTATTATATTCTTTGAGTAGTCTCTGATCGTCTTCTCCAGTGATTGTTGATAATGATTCAGCATCATCTGCAAAAAGGTGCCTAGGTGACTTCGTGCAGTCTTGAATTGAAATTATGGACACGATAAAAAATGTAGAACGCCAAACTCATTCGGATAACCCATTATAAGCCTCGATAATTTTTTTCAATAATTTTTTATGCAATTTACCTTAAACTTATCGGACTGTAATTATAGAGATCCTTTTGGCACTTTCATGTATAAAGGACTAAACTAAGCCCTTCTGCAATCTACGTGCACATCTCCAGCGTCTCACGACAGGCTAAAGACTTCTCTTAGAAATAGAGGTTCAAGATTCAAACAGTACCCTAGGATGCATATTTTACGGTCCCGCAGACTTTGAAGTATAAATTATCTCTTACTTCGTCAGTATCTCATATATGTGAATAAGATGGCGTCGTTTATGCTTTATGTTTTCTCAAGTTGAAGTTTTAAGGACCCGGACGGTTCTCTGGTAAAAAACGGATGGAAAAACAGAAATTAAATCTATCTTCTCTTTGTTTGTTTTGATCATTTCTCCGTCCTCTTTTTTCCAGTAAAGGACAGCCTATGGTGTTCTTATTTACTGGTTTACGCACTTCCGAAATACTTCTGGCGTTGAGTTTGCACTAGCAGAAAATTAGATTTCAGCCACTTGACATCGTTATTCAATTGCTTTGCGTACTTTGTTTCTTGTTATTACTTAATCGCGCAAATTTTCTTTAATGCTGTCCATGGTGAATGTTGACCACGCCTCTTTTTTTTACCTTAGTATTATCCAAAGATTCAGAGGGATACTGGTGTTTTTCAATTCTTTGTCTTTACTATCAATGTCTTCTCCACATATAGACGGTTTACTACAGTTTTGAACGTTTCCCAGCAATCGTGAAGTCCTCTTGTCCGTGAAAATATAATTTCTATAGCAATTCGACCTCGCATTTTATGATAACTTTTCCCGAAATTTTTCTGTTTTTAACAGCAGAACCTACTTGGATTGGGAGCGTGGTATTTTTAAGCCGTTGGTCGCTCTTACCCAGTGGTGCACAAAATTCTTTGTTACGGGAGGCAAGCGTAATGTCCGGTAAGAGCAAATCAAGAAGGGATGACTGGTTGTTGTTTCCTGCTCTCGTCGGCTTATATATGTTTGAGATTAAAGTCTCGCACAGCTTCGATGGAACGAGACTCTTACCAAACCCAAAAAATAAGCAAAATAAACAGACAAACAGAACTGCTACCAGTTTACTGATATCTAGATATTTTGCAACGTGTTGCGGGTTTCTTCGGTTATAGCTCTTAGCTTAGTTGTCAGATAATCTAGAGCCCCCGCCTCAATTTTGATAGAAGTTGACATAATGGGGATATAATTTCATGAGGGATATAATGAAAAAGACCACGGACTGAAACCTATAGCACAACCAGAACCTAAACTCCACTTTGGAGGCGATAGCTTTGTTACAACCAGGAAGAAAAACCAAATTTTGCTGCCAAAATGCAGAATACGAACCATTGCGCATCAAAAGACAGCAAAAGGTTGATAGTTAATTCTTTGACAGGATTTAGGTCACGCCCAGATGAGTTTCAGCTTCTTTTTCTGTTATTGATGTCCAGTTTCATATGGTCTGTGCATTTGCAGCAGCCACACAATAGTCATCATACACATTGACTGTCTCAGAAAAGTGATAACATGCTGAACACATTGGTTTTCTTGACAGTGGATCAACATATTTGACGACTGATCGAAGTTTGCAGGAGTAATTGAGGGCCGAAGGCGTCCATGCTACGCTTAAAATTATAGACGTAAACGGAAAAGAGGATCTGTAGATAAAATAATTCCTGTCGACATAAAAAGACTGCAGTTAAACTAATTCTATCCCAGGTTGAGGTCCAGACCCAAATTGACTTCTGATCA
>NC_134476.1:34629126-34636897 GCF_964194025.1 Convolutriloba macropyga
ACCTTCAATTTTCCAATCAAACCAGCGATAAAAAGTATGGGCTTGAACATTACGCAAAGTCTCTCGCCTTGGAAAAAAATATGCTCGGGCTCTGAAAATTCTTGTTCGATATGATTAAAGAAGATGTCAAAATCGGGATGTCCGTGACCGACGTAGAGACAAGCAAGAACTATATTTTGAAAAGCCTGTCTTTTTCTCGGAGGCAGATCGGCTACAGCTATAAAGAGGGGCCAAGCTGAAGAAGGAGGGGACTTGGCAACAAGCGCACCATCGGTATTCACAATGAGCCTTATCAAAATTTTTCCATCAACTATTTGAAGATCAGGCATAAAAATATCTTCGGCAATGCTTTTGTTTCTTGAAGAAGATAACATTTCGGATAACGAATTGTGAACAATTTCAATTAATTGGGGACGGAATTTCATCAAAATTATCTCACCGCTATCCACACTTAGCTTTCTGGAAATAAATTTTGAATAAAGGTCGTTCAACTGCTTTTGTACAAACCAAGGAGATACAGCACCCTCTCCAAAAATAGCTTGATCCCGTTTCAATAAATCATTTAGTAGAGAATCCGAGGCGTTATATTTAGAGACCAGGGCAATCAATGAGGCAACTAAATTAGTTGGTGCTAAATCAGACACTTGATTTATAGGCTTTTGTCAAAATGATCTCCTATGTTCATATCAATTGTTTCTCCTAGACCTGAATACGAGGAACTGCTGTAAATTTCCACTGCTGAGTTTTCTGAAGAGGGATTACTTTTAGATTCGTCTTCAGTGTTTTTCTCTGAATTTTCATCCGAGTCCCGCAATAAAATGGTTTCAACATCGGAAGATTGCAGTTGACTTCTAGAGGGGACATATGACTCTGGATTTTCAGAAGACGGAATACTAGTGTTTGAGCACTAATCATAAAATTTTATCAAACTATTTAAATGAGCACGTATACTTTTCCGCATCCGGATTCTAGGAATCACCTTTCTTCGCTTTTTTGCTACACTACGATCTGATTTTTCTGAATCTTGATCCTGACTGTTATTAATCTGACATGCAAGCTGTCATGTCCACAGAGGCGGTCAGCATTTTTCTCTCCAAAGAAGTCGGGACCGTAAAATGTGACAAGTTCAGCACCATCTGCATTTTCTTCTAGAACACGAAGTTGGACAGATAGCCTGCCGTTGTACCCACCACTCATGTAATACTCACAATTAGGTTGGCACGAGTGATTAGCCCATCTTGCAACGCCAACCAACAGCCTTTCTTCCTCCATCATGGACCAGTCATCAATTTCAAAAGTTTTCGGCACTTTTCCAAGCGGTCCCACAGTGTGCTCAATAACTCCGATCTTTATGGTACTGCCTGTTCGGTTAACAAGGCCGAACCCATCGAAACTGTCAGGCTCTATGCGTAAACCAGCTGTATATGAGGCATCGTAAATTCTGACCATATCCTTATACAACTTGTTGAACTTACGATTATTTTCCTGAAGAAATGTTATATCTTCATCTGTGAGCGGTGACTTAAAGCATGAGGTACTACAAGTGTCTCATGAATATAATTTTTTGAAACAATATCTTCAACCTGGCATAAATTTCGACACAATTCCATATCTGAATAACTCAAAGGCTCCCTGTTGTATGTCACTTTTGGCAGAAGAAAGACAAAAAACTTTCAATAAGTAAAAACTCTCAAAGAAAAAAAAAACTTTACAGCTAGCTTTCCCGCTTTCAAAAAGCTCTCTTAGTCATCTGAAAAACTTTGATAACCCGAGGAACGTTCCAGAAACTCAGAAAAAAAATGCAAAAGACTTAGAGAACTACAACAATAGCTAAAGACTTTGGTTTAGCGCCAACTGATGTCATTTCAAAGTTAAAGGTTTCATTTGCTCACTCACTATGGCAATAATCCAAGTTAAAAAGCAAACATTTTTTCTATCATTCTGCATTGAACAATTGTTTTCAAATTTTTATCATTAAGGTCAAATATAGAATTCTTAACTTATCATAGCAGTCTTAGATCTAAGGGATTGAAACATGGGGAAAAAAGAAGAGTAAAAGCTCACCCTCTATGGCAATCGAGTTAAAAAAAGCAAACAATTTATATCATTCTGCATTGAACAATTGTTCTCAAAATTTTGCCTTTAAGATCAAATACACATTTCACAATTTATCATAATAATCTTAGATCTACGAAAATTAAACAAGGCGAAAAGAATATGAATGAAGAGTGAATGCGGCGGAATGTGTGACTCCGATAGAGGAGTTGAATGAGATTATCTACTTAAACCAACTAAAGGAATTTGATGAGACTGATATATCGAAAGCGCTTTCACTCTCACAAATCTGACAAAGGCACAAGTTTTGCGTACATATCTGCAACTTTAAAAACATAATGGAAGTCAGCACACTTGAAAAATAACGTTGATTATAAAAAGGAGTCTGATTTAACACTTCAGGGCTATAGAAAACAAAAATAGGGCGGCAGCCATAACAGCAAAAATAACAAAATGGGGACTTTTTAGATCAACAATGTGCTATCGATAAAATCAACCTTACAATAAAAATAATGAAGCGCTTGACTACAATTAACAACTATTTGAATACGAATTGATTGAATTTTAAATCAAACTCAAACTTCTTTTTTCAAGAACTCAATGCTCAGTAACATCGCCTTCTTCAGTTGGATCAATCGGATCTGAGTTCCGTTTCAAAAAAGACCTCCTTTCTAAACCGGCCTGATTGGCTGCTATCCGAGCTTTCTTGAAGGCAAGCCGTGGCGTAGAGGGGTACTTCTGCTTGACAACTTCTATAACAAACGAGATACCTTTACACAAGATTTCTCATTTACTCATCTTCTAAGATCACAGTAAAGGGACCCTGCCTTTAAATTTTAGGTTAAGCAAATCAAAAAGTAACATCAGAATTTGATAGAATTTGATTTTTTCTAATCACAGTAGAGCAGCACGATATTTTAATGTTTTAGGCAGAAAGTCAACCAGACATTTGATCAACCAATTTGAATTTAAAGTAGAGAGAACATGAACTCAAACCAAAGTAGGGCAACACAACCCTCCAAGCCACAGGTAGGAAATCAACCAGACAATGAATCAAATAACTAACCAAACAAAAGAAAACAATTGATTCGTTCTTCCTTTCGAAAAGCAGAGTGTAATCAGCTGGCGCCTCTTTCCAACCTGGTGAGTTCTCGCTCCCCATCATGTCCATTGTCAGGCCGTCATCGCCAAACAAAACCTTTCTCAAGCTTCGCCCCAGAGTTGAAGGATTCTGACCGGCTTGGAACAAGGAGCAGATATCTTCACCATTAAAATCCACGGGTTTGGGTGGGTAAGCGGCCATTAAGTCGGGGTCTTCATCGACGCTTTGAAAACCCTTCTGATTAAGTATTGTTGCTTCCCTCATGTCTTTGAGCTAAAGAGATGAAATTCGATTTGTCCACCTCAGCCTAATCCATTGATAAAAAAAACATTTCTTCGCAATTCCGTTTTTTTGTTTAATGTTTAGTCACATCGGCAAAAAAATTGTTCTGACCAAACAAAAATAAAAACGCAAACTAACCAATTCTTCAGCCTCTGCAACTGCCTTCCGTCTTCTTTTATCTCCCTTCCTTTTTATCTCTGATGCAATTTCTTTTGAGCGTTTCATTCGCTTCTCATGCTCTTTCAAGAACGCCTTTAATGCACTACAGTTTGTAGCACTGGTTTTGTCGAGAGCTGGCACTGGTGTATTATCGTGTTTGTCCAACGCTGGAGTCGAGTTTTTAATCAGAAGGGTTGGGGATGGCCTCTTATTTGCAGCATTTGCACAATCTGGAACTCCTTTTGGATCAACAGACTGCAAGGAAGCTGTGACGACAGGTTTAGATTTGTGTAACTTCGTTTTTTGACTAGACTGCTCACAAGATGTTGGTGGCGGAACGTGCTGAGCCGGTAGTCCTTTCTTTAATCTCTCCCAGGTTGCCTTCTGGTGCTCCGAGACAATTTTTGAAGGACCCCTTCCTAAGAAGATACAGTTTTTCGGCTTCCTTTTGTCCCTATGAAACATCTCAGTGCGCTTTCCAGGTTCCAATGCTAGCTTCGTGTCGGCTACAAAATGTGATGGCCAATTGTCCGCATTAAGGAAGAATGAGAATAAGGCATCATTGTGGTAAAACAGAAACTTGGTGTCTCTATGCTCCTGTTGCAGAGAGCGCTCTACTAACGTTTCTGGATCGGTTTCGAAGTTTGGCTCTCGTACAACACGACCAGAATACGAAGTCTGTTTCTGAGACATAACTCTGAAGAGCTACAAAAACCCGTAGTACTAAATTTGAACTGTGCGCCCAAAGCAAATTAAAAGTGCAAGAAGGCAACAAACCCCCTTAGCACTCATATCTAAAATCAACCTGAATATGTCAGTATAAGCTTAAACGTTCTATAAAAGTGCAAGGATGCAACAAACCCCCCCTTAGCACTCCAATTTTATCAACCTGAAAATGTTAGCATATACTTAAACCTTTTATAAAAGAGCATGGAGGCAACAAACCCCCATAGCACTCAAATCTAATAAACCTAAAAAATTTAGCATATACTTAAACCTTTTATTAATGTGCAAGGAGGCAACAAACTCTCTTAGCACTCAAAATATAATCAACCTGAATATGTTAGTATATACCTAAACCTTTTAAAAAAGTGCAAGGAGGCAACAAACCCCCTTAGCACTCATATCTAATCAACCTGAATATGTCAGCATAAACTTAAACGTTCTATAAAAGTGCAAGGAGGCAACAAACCCCCTTAGCACTCCAATCGTATCAACCTGAATATGTTAGCATATACTTAAACCTTTTATAAAAGTGCATGGAGGCAACAAACCCCCTTAGCACTCAAATCTAATAAACCTAAAAAATTTAGCATATACTTAAACTTTTTAATGTGCAAATCTAATGAACCTAAAAAATTTAGCATATAATTAAACCTTTTATTAATGTGCAAGGAGGCAACAAACCCCCTTAGCACTCAAAACAAACTTACCAACCAAAATATATGACCATGTACTTAACCTTTTCATACAAGTGCAGGAAAGCAACAGACCTCTTTAGTACTCATCAGAATTAATCAACTGGTAATTATGAGAATGTTAAATTTTTAACTACCGAAAAGACAAAGCAACAACATCACAAAAAACAATAAGTAAAGCGCA
The DNA here is from genome assembly GCF_964194025.1 of Convolutriloba macropyga. Classification (NCBI taxonomy): domain Eukaryota; kingdom Metazoa; phylum Xenacoelomorpha; order Acoela; family Convolutidae; genus Convolutriloba; species Convolutriloba macropyga. The sequence goes on from NC_134476.1 coordinate 34,634,327, forward strand.
CAGAAATCAATCGTAAAATCAAAATTTTCACGCAAGAAAATGAGAACAATTTAACTGCGACAAACTCAAACTACAGGAATCAAACAACTCAAAACCGTTAAACTGCTGGATGCTAAAAACAATTTTAACAATTGAAATAGGATTTAATGTCACTCAATCCTTCTTGTTTTTGCTCTGTGGGCTTTCAACATTTTCATTTGTCTTCATTTTTTCAGAAGCACCATACTTTCCCGTTCCGTGTACTCGCTGCCGAGCATTGAGACCTGCTTTGTTGGCCGCATTTTTTGCCTTCAATCTCGCATCGGGGAATTTATCTGATGGGAACTTTCGTTGAACAGCGCCTAAAAACAATTTTGCAAAGCCTTATAAAAATTTCTTCCCCAAAGTTATCAGAAATGCAGTCAGGATCCAGAACGAAAAAACAATTAAAAACTGAACAAGTCTCATGTCAGAAACAAAAGAACAAGTCTTACGGAAAAATGTCAGAATTGAATCCTTTGATGCACAAGTGCGACCACCCTCAATTGTTTTTGTCGGCAATATCATTTCAAATGCCAATCCATCTACTCCCCAGATCCATTTACGTAGAGCCAATCCAAAAGAAGAGGGTACATGTCCATGGTACACGTTGTCCAGGTTTTGGTTGTTAATTCCAAACTGCACCGGCGGTTTCTTTTCAATCAAGAGGAACAACTTGCTTTTGTCCACAAAATTAGGCTCTACATTTTCCGCTGGCTCTTCAACCTCTTCAGAGTCAATAAACCCAGAGACTTCAGCATCACTAAGGGCATCGTTCACCTGGGAAAAAGGACTCAAAAGAACTAACCAAACAATGTGAAAACAAGTACTAAAATGGTTTTCACCTAATAAGAAAAAAGTCCAGCGAAATGAATGAATCAAGCAAAAAATTTCATGCGATACAATTTTTCATCTGGGGAAAAAACGAAAACTACTTGGAAAACTAAAGCCAGAAAAAGGAAGGATAGGTGTTGCCAATATTGGTTTTACTTTGGTTTCGCGTAAGACGAAACTCGAGGAACCTCAATAATTAGAACAAGCTTTTTCTGATGCTTCAATTGTTCAATTGGAAAAAAGACACAACTTTAAAATATCAAAAAACAGAAATTGAGCAGATATATGCCGAAAATAATTTCACTTCTTTAATTGAAAACTCGCTAAATAGAGAAAAATGCGATGCCTACAATAGTAGTCATCTGTCGTTTCAAGCTTGCGATATCCTCCGCTGCTTGATTGTTTGATTGGGTCAACAAATCCACAACATCGTGCATTTTCTTCTCGCTTTGGAGGAGAGCAACTGTCACATCATGGTGCTCCGTGCAACACTTAAACAAATTTTGAGTGAGTTTTTAAGGCAAGTGACATTTCGTATCATAGTTTTGAGCAACTTAAGCACACCTTTACTGCCTTTGGAAAAATCAGGAAAAGCACATCAAAACAAATAATTACCGAAACCGGAACAGAGGTACTTCTAACAACGCTCAGAGTTGACTGTGGTTGGGCGTCTCTCGCTTCTGCGCCCGTATTTTTCTCACAACTCGGAGCAACGCCATCCCGAAGTTCCATGCTCTTCTTGAGATCCTCAAGATCCTTCTCAAAGTTACCCATACCTTGTTTCACTACGACATAGGGCACCTCCTTGCCTTCTACATAAAGTATCACACGAGATCCTTCCTTCTAGTTCAACTTACTCATCAGGGAAGTCTCGGATTCCCACATCTCAGAATTTTTATGAATAATCCTTACGTCCTCTTTGCTCTCCGCCATAACTAACCACTAAAAACTGCACTTTATGGATGCCATATAAAAAGATCTAAAATTTTGATCTCCTAATTTTTGCAAGTTAAATGGAAGGAGATTAGCAGTTCTTTCCGGATAATTTAAAAAACCACAAAAAGTTTCAACTACAAGAGATGGACGAAAGCAATAGTTGATAAAAACCAAGAACTAAACCCAATTGAACTATGTAAGCGGAAAGTTTTAACTAAAACAACAACTTCAATTAGACATAAAAAAATGAGAGTCTTAGAAATTCAGTTGACAATTTATCAGTTTCACGAGGTCAGTTGTTACTAAAAAATTATCAACCTTCTACAAACAGTATTTCTATAAATTTCTACCAACAAAACAGTAATTGAAGTTTCTAAATGTCTTTTTAAAATCCATTTACTGGGCTTAAATCGCTGGAGTGGACGGAAGCGGTTGCGTCAAAACTCTCTTCTTTCGTAAGATCAACAAAATCGATTGCTACATCCTCAAGTTTCCTTAAACGATCGGATAAATCTTGAACCTTTTTCTTTAGCTCTTCAATCTCTTAATTTACCTTAGGCTGAGAAACTGGTTGTGGACCCGAGGTTGATAAGTCACTTCTTTTACAAGAAAAACGTCCGTTTTCTTTGAAAATTATTTTGGTTTGATACATTGCAACTGAAAACAATTCAACCTCAACCCTTTTTTCGTAAAACCTAAAGCCGTTAAAAGTTCAAAAACAGCGCAAAAAAAAACTCAGTTGGACTCATGCGTTATTATATGCCTTCAATATTATATATATGC
>NC_134476.1:34637097-34662097 GCF_964194025.1 Convolutriloba macropyga
AAAAAACAATAAGTACGAAACAAACAACTCCATATCCTCTGAGATATGTATTTATATATTTATATATATTTATATATATCTGAGATATATATATATATATATATATATATATATATATATATATATAAATATATATATGTAATATATATATATATATATATATATATATATATATATATATATAAATTTCTCCACACTTGAAATAAACAAAACAAAAAGCAAACGCACCACAACAGAGGGCAGCTAGTGGAGAGGAGCCTGTACAGCACGTACGTGCCAAAATTAGGACCCATAGTAAAAGGTTAACAATTGGTGCAACAATTATTACTTCACTTTCCAAACAATTTCGATAGATACATATTTTTTAAGAGCAACACTTCAATTTGACACTTGTATCCAGCACCAAGAAGCAGCAAAAAACTAGAAAAACTAATAGACGCTATATATATATATATATATATATAATTATATACACAGAAAATGATAAAAATAATATAAATAATGATGAAATTGAACTTCTAAAAAAAATCCTTCAACGTCAGAAATATTTTTTTGCAAATTTGGATGCGAAAATTGATATCTGACACCCTACAGAGTAGGGTGCCAGATTTCAAATTATAAAGGCAACAAATATTTTCTTTCTATTTGACTACAATTTGCCATGATTCATCGGGTACCATGAGAGTAAAATCTTTCAATTTATGGATTTTATTTTCGAAAGCAACGGCGCTACAAAACTCAATTCCAATTGGGTACAGGCTCTGCTTAATTAAGTAATTCAAAATTTTCGATCCTCGGTACTTCAAAGAAAATTTCTCCCAGTTGTTCTTAATTGAAGGAATTTAGTAGTGCTGAGCATTAAAATGCTGGAAATGACGCTAAAAAATACAATAAGGGTAAACGATCTAAGAAGACACAAAAAAGATTTCAATTGAATTAACGAGTCACATGTTAAACGAATCAGAAACCACGCAAGTGCTTCAAATAAGTAAAGATGAATGGTTGGAAAAAGTTGGAAACCTATACTGAACGGTTTCAAAAGTTTTGATAAAAACAGCCATACTCTTCTTTACATCATTAATTCTACGATTGCACCTAAAAGTTTGCATTGATCTGGAAGTAAGGCGCAGTCCACAGACATACACTCATTACCAAGAGTAAACATTCAAATACAAAATCATATTGTAAACCTCCACATTTTGAAGATATTTTAAGAACCATTCCGATACCCCATTACTTAAAAACTCATATGAATCGACTTAGAAGCGATAAAATTAACACTAACCTAAAAATGCGTACGTAGATAATCCAGATGGAAGATTGCTAAATTACCACAACTTGCAGAAAGTTGAGACCAACGTCAAAGCTCTTCAACTTAAATGCAAATTAAAATGATAAGATGCATGATCAATTTGAAAAGATTTCACATGGGACTCAACTTCACCACAAATTACAGAAAATCTGCAATCTTCTATATGGATTTTCTCCGCAAGTACTCTTTCCATTTTTAAAAGTAAATTTGAAAATAAAATCCTAACGTCTCATTCGATTTTTATAAGCTTTAAAAGAAACGGGTGTCGGAACTGTTCTACCGATTCTCCTCAAAAACTGGCAACTTACTATGTAATTTTGCAATTTGAACGCTCACTTTTAGTCCAAATTGTAGTCTCGGAATCACTGCACTTTTGTTTTCCGGCTAGTGATTAAGCGCTATATCGGAATCTTTGTGGCTGCAAAATCAAACACCAATATAAATGTTGAAAACGTGGTCATAAATCTGTTTCTACAGGAACACCTCATTTTAGTTCAATTTGACACAAGTCCATTGACAGAAACTTTTTGTACTTAATCAGTATTGAAGACTTCTATGAACTTTCTCGAGCAGAACAGCATAAACACTATTACTATTTTCACTTTCATGTTAACCTGATTCAACGAATATTGAGTAGCATCTTGTCCTGATAAATTACTTTCGAAATCCAGAACTGCAGCGGGAAGTGGATTCCTTTATCTCAAAGTACCGCTGATTTTCCTATCCTATAACGGTACTTTTTTAATTATTCAAAAGAATAATAAATGCACCATTGGCTCAATAATTTATTGGGTAATTTTTTGCAGCAGACGGCGTTATAACATCTATTTCAGCATCACAGGAAATACATTCATTTATACAATTATTCAGGACAGGTTTTAATTAGTTAGAAAGTGCTTACAGTCAGAAATCATCCCAGCCGCTACTTTACATGGAGCAGCGGTCTTGCTGCGGTTTGTCTCTCTGACACAGAAACAATCTTTCCAAGAAATTTGTAAAAACTAAATGACAAAGAGACTTGATAAAAGAAAAAGGTCGAGCCTCTTCATTACTCTAACCTACATTGCGAGAAAAGTCAACAGTTGATTCATTGCAATCTCCCTCAATCCGATAGAGAATTGCATGTGACGTTCTGTGTGCCATTGCAAAGAATAAAATTCCTGTAAACAGAAAGGCAATTGAATTTGCAAACACCTGACCCGATAGGACTGGACTGTCTGCAAATGTAACATTGGCATAACAGGATCCATGGCGACAACACCCTGTGAGCATCCAAATTTGAACAAGATTGCCTTGGACACTCCACTTATCCGTTTTCTCATTTCATGTATCACGGCTCCACAAAAGAACACCTCCGGACTAAATTGACAGCACGTCATAACTTAGCAACTTTATAATCATTGCACTAAAAATGTCACTAATGACGCAAACAATTATGATAAAAAGAAGAAGCGCAACTGAGGAAAATATTAACTAACCGAGATTAATTAAACAAGAGCCAAACTTTTAAAATTAACGCTGTTTTTAAAAACGCTTAACAGCAAATTAAAACAATTACTGTTTCAAAAGTTGCTCACTGAAAACACAACTCCCTAAATCTCCCTAAAAACATTCGAGGCTTTCCGCGAATTTCTTCGGAGCTATAAAAACGTGCATTTGCTCGATTCATATTCCTCTCGTTGTATTTTTTATTTAAGTTCGGTTTATAAACAATACATTCCTCATTTAAAAAGTCATTTAAATCCTCATTTAAATAGGGGTAAACGATCTAAGAAGACACAAAAAAGATTTCAATTGAACTGAACGAGTCACATGTTAAACGAATCAGAAACCACGCAAGTGCTTCAAATAAAGATGAATGGTTGGAAAAAGTTGAAAACCTATACTGAACGGTTTCAAAAGTTTTGATAAAAACAGCCATACTCTTCTTTACATCATTAATTCTACGATTGCACCTAAAAGTTTGCATTGATCTGGAAGTAAGGCGCAGCCCACAGACATACACTCATTACCAAGAGTAAACATTCAAATACAAAATCATATTGTAAACCTCCACATTTTGAAGATATTTTAAGAACCATTCCGATACCCCATTACTTAAAAACTCATATGAATCGACTTAGAAGCGATAAAATTAACACTAACCTAAAAATACGTACGTAGATAATCCAGATGGAAGATTGCTAAATTACCACAACTTGCAGTAAGTTGAGACCAACGTCAAAGCTCTTCAACTTAAATGCAAATTAAAATGATAGATGCATGATCAATTTGAAAAGATTTCACATGGGACTCAACTTCACCACAAATTACAGAAAATCTGCAATCTTCTATTTGGATTTTCTCCGCAAGTACTCTTTCCATTTTTAAAAGTAAATTTGAAAATAAAATCCTAACGTCTCATTCGATTTTTATAAGCTTTAAAAGAAACGGGTGTCGGAACTGTTCTACCGATTCTCCTCAAAAACTGGCAACTTACTATGTAATTTTGCAATTTGAACGCTCACTTTTAGTCCAAATTGTAGTCTCGGAATCACTGCACTTTTGTTTTCCGGCTAGTGATTAAGCGCTATATCGGAATCTCTGTGGCTGCAAAATCAAACACCAATATAAATGTTGAAAACGTGGTCATAAATCTGTTTCTACAGGAACACCTCATTTTAGTTCAATTTGACACAAGTCCATTGACAGAAACTTTTTGTCCTTAATCAGTATTGAAGACTTCTATGAACTTTCTCGAGCAGAACAGCATGAACACTATTACTATTTTCACTTTCATGTTAACCTGATTCAACGAATATTGAGTAGCATCTTGTCCTGATAAATTACTTTCGAAATCCAGAACTGCAGCGGGAAGTGGATTCCTTTATCTCAAAGTACCGCTGATTTTCCTATCCTATAACGGTACTTTTTTAATTATTCAAAAGAATAATAAATGCACAATTGGCTCAATAATTTATTGGGTAATTTTTTGCAGCAGACGGCGTTATAACATCTATTTTAGCATCACAGGAAATACATTCATTTATACAATCATTCAGGACAGGTTTTAATTAGTTAGAAAGTGCTTACAGTCAGAAATCATCCCAGCGGCTACTTTACATGGAGCAGCGGTCTTGCTGCGGTTTGTCTCTCTGACACCGAAACAATCTTTCCATGAAATTTGTAAAATCTAAATGACAAAGAGACTTGATAATAGAAAAAGATCGAGCCTCTTCATTACTCTAACCTACATTGCGAAAAAAGTCAACAGTTGATTCATTGCAATCTCCCTCAATCCGATAGAGAATTGCATGTGACGTTCTGTGTGCCATTGCAAAGAATAAAATTCCTGTAAACAGAAAGGCAATTGAACTTGCAAACACCTGACCCGATAGGACTGGACTGTCTGCAAATGTAACATTGGCATAACAGGATCCATGGCGACAACACCCTGTGAGCATCCAAATTTAAACAAGGTTGCCTTGGACACTCCACTTATCCGTTTTCTCATTTCATGTATCACGGCTCCACAAAAGAACACTTCCGGACTAAATTGACAGCACGTCATAACTTAGCAACTTTATAATCATTGCACTAAAAATGTCACTAATGACGCAAACAATTAGGATAAAAAGAAGAAGCGCAACTGAGGAAAATATTAACTAACCGAGATTAATTAAACAAGAGCCAAACTTTTAAAATTAACGCTGTTTTTAAAAACGCTTAACAGCAAATTAAAACAATTACTGTTTCAAAAGTTGCTCACTGAAAACACAACTCCCTAAATCTCCCTAAAAACATTCGAGGCTTTCCGCGAATTTCTTCGGAGCTATAAAAACGTGCATTTGCTCGATTCATATTCCTCTCGTTGTATTTTTTATTTAAGTTCGGTTTATAAACAATGCATTCCTCATTTAAAAAGTCCACACCTGCCATTCAAAAATGTTTTATTGAAAACTTTTACTATCTAATAGAGTACAATTTTTGCATATAAATTATATTTTGAAAAACTCATTCATTGATAACTTCACGGATAATTCTCGGAAATCAGTTTTCCAATTTTTTGTACACTGCAACTGACAATTTGTCGCCTGGTTTTAGCAGGATTTTCTGTTCTGTACCAAACTGCAGGACTATCACATTTGCATCGGTTGGTTCTGAAATTGTAGCCGATTTCGACTTCAGTATTATTTCGTGCAAGATACCGGCATGCTCCTCACAAGCATTACCGCGCGTGAGAAGACAGCCGCCTTGGTTGTCAATACATAATAGACCTTCAATTTGATTCCCTCGTTCTCTAAGAATATTGTCAGCCACTAGCTGGAAATTTCGATCCATGTTGCACTGAAAAAGCAGTGTGAGTATGTCAACTAATTGACAATAATTCAAGAGCAGTAACGTATCGTGTAAAAAAGCCAATGAGTTGCCTTGCAGACTCTGTTTTTAGGTCATGCAAACGCATTCTTTGTTACGCGTCAACTGAAAAGGCTATCAATATTAATTTCGACCAAAACAATTTTTGCGTAATTGCAATACTTAATTTTTGCTTTTTGCTGCGAATTCAGCAATATAATTCCAATTTCTCCAGTTACTATGTACATTATAAAACAGTACCGTAGTTAGAGTCCACAGAGCCCTCAGATTTAATCGTCAGCTAAGAAGGAACCAAACTTTTACTATTATTAGGCACCAAACGCACTTTTTCGCACATGCCTTCACAGCGAGCCATTCAAACAACAAAGATATATTGAGAAAATATAATTCAATTTGCGGATCTTTCCCGTTTGTGTCCCTCAACTTAAGTGTGCGTAATATTTTTACCCCCGTGAAGTAAAACATGAGTAGAACAACAATACTTTTTCAATTTCCGAAATGCGTTTTGGGCAGGACATGACCACTGGACTAACAATTTTCACTTTGAAGAAAACTCTACTGAATCTAGACCCATTTGCTTTGATGTCAAGTCTAGACTTTTCATCAGTGCTTGTAAATTTGCTGTAAAAGTTGTCGCCTTACAGCACTTGAAAAGCTTGTTCCACTTCAACGACATAGCATGCGTCTAGCGTTATCTTTGCAAACGTGTCCTAATTTTGTTGGGCCGCATATGCATTTTACTTCTATTGTACAGCGGAGAGCATGAGTTAAAGCAAACATTTTGCACAACGGCAGTCGGCAGTTATACTTTGTACTTCAAGATTGCACTGAATGCACAAGCAGTCATGGAACAGCGAGTGTGACAGAGTAGATCCGTAGTGTTTCAGCGGCAAGGCAGTTAGCCAGTAAATGGTTCCTGTAATACTCGAGTTTCGGGTACAACAACTTTTCCTTGAAGGTTTTATTTGTTGTTTAGTGGTCTACGAACTTCGGAGCAGGGTCGACGATTTCGTGTCTCTGGCTAGTGAACTTAATCAATCAAAGAAGGATTGAGAGAAAAGAATTAATTTTGCTCAACTTGCTCTCACTAGTGCTGCGGTGCCTTCTGACAGCTCTCTCTTTTATAGTTGTTTACAATATATGTAAACACAATTATGTTCTAATACAATAACAACATCCTGCCTCAAATATTATAATATCCCGTATATTGTTTAAAGATAAGTACTTGTAGCATACACTTTGAAAAAATATAAACTGCTTTTGATGATATAGCCCCAATTTTGGTGCAATGCATGGTTTTTAGGCGAGACCCCAAATATGGGGTATCACACTTCCACTCTATAAGAAAATTTTGCAGAAGATTTTTAGTGAACAAATAGCATGAGCGAAGATGATAGCACCACCCAAGGTGAACACAGATAAGTACAGACTTTTTTTATTGCGCCCATGTTTCTTTAAAAAAAAGGATAATTCAACGTAAGGGTTCGACTAGAACTCAAAGTTGCTTAAGTGGTTGACTCAGTAATTTCTTCATCGTAGTGAAGTGAGTTCCTGTGAGAAGAAAGAGTTGACATCGATTGGCTCCGTTTTCGCTGCATTGCATCGTAGGCATTTATGTTTACGGTTGTTGTAGCGATTGTTTCTAATGTCTCGTCTGCTCTTTCGACTGCCATCATAGTGCCTGGGAGAATCAATGCAACAGCATCTTTTGCTGTTCCCGCTGTTTTGGTCGTAGTGGTTTCCAGCGGTGGGACACTGGGCTCGCTGGATGGTTCGTAGGGGAGATATTTGTTCGCGAAGTGCGGGACAGAATTCCGAATAGCGAATCTGTGGTACAGGTACATTGCCAAGATGCGTAGGGCGAGATTGCCTATAAAGACAATCGCTGTCAACATGAGGGAAAGTTTCAATGGGACGTAGCTGTCCAGTTTGCTGACTAGTGTTGACTTGAGCATCTACATTTGCGTCGCGATTGGTTTGGCTATTTCAGCGAACTGACTTGATTCGGTGACTCTCTGGTGCATGATGATCTCCCGCTTTACTTCTTTTATCATGGCGATGTAAGCATCTGATTTTGATTCGAAGTATGGCAGATTCATCAGTTGAGGTTTTGCTGAGCCGAGAAATTGAAGGGGGTCTCGTAATCGAACTTCGATTCGTCTTGCTGGGATTGATTCACAGCTCGTTAAGTCTGGTCTGATCTTCATATTTTTGGTTATCAATTGAGTGCCTCATTCCAGTGTGATGATGCATACATGTCATCCTTTCTGCTCCTTATTTCGGGGTTCAGTGTCGTCTCCAGCACTGTACTACCTAAGGGTGAAAGCTTCTGATGCAGATGTTATGGGCCAAATGCCCTAGCCAAGGTTCGTGCATTTTTCTGGTGTGGGCAGAACTACCTTTTCTGTGTCACAAAATTGGAATAACGTTAGCGTATTGTGGAAAAACAGCGTAGCTATACACGACGACTGTCCGAGATGGGTCTCCATTGTTTCGTGACAGATTTCGTAATGGGCGGAGCCAAGACAGTTGCCGAATTGGGTGTGGCTCAAAACTGTTGTCTCCATCGAGTCCTGAGATACAGCCAGGTATGGGACTTCTATGGTCCACTGTATGGGGTCTGAGGGCTCTGGTTGTGGCATTGGAACAATTTGTGCCTTGTAGACGTCATATGCAGTTTGTGTTGACGCTAAGGGTATAGATAGCGTCAAGAGAAGTCCTTGTTCGATGGACGATACTTCGGTCAGGAATTGAGCATCGTAGTACGGTAGCAGATCTTCCATTGGGATTGCCAGAGTCAAACTGTCAGCTGCATTTTTCTGACTGTCATAGACTGAGTCGAGAATGGCAGTGAGTGACTCTCGGGGCACTAGTGACATAGGCAGTCGTTCGCTCAAAGATATTGGAATTGAGTTCTGAACATTTACTTTGTATGCGTACAAGGCTGATCGGTAGTACTTGATGTCCGTGTAAAGTACTGCAAGTACTGAAGCGACTGTATCAAAGTTAAAGTTCAATATCTGGTTAGAAAACAGCATCTGATTACAGTCTCGTAGAACATGAAAGTTTTGCTCGAATACTTCAAAATGTACTTCAACTCTTTTCCGATTTGTGTTCTGAATTGTAGCCATTCCTTGTTGTATTTTCTCTATTTCCTTCAGTTCGCTAGCGATCATGTAGAATTTCTCGTTCAACTTTTGCTTAAACTCAAGTACATGGTCTGTCAGAGCTGAAGTAAATTTTGACAGTCGTTGAATGTTTTCCGCGTTTTTCTTCCGACTTTCTGACATCCGCCAAAGATTCCAGTTATTCCTCAACTTCCTAATGCTTGCATTACACTTCCGGGCCGAAAAAAAAATAACTGCCAAAAGCGAGGCTGCACCCGCTCCATCTGTTGATCTCCTTGTTCTGCTTCGATCTTCATTTGGGGTCAGAAATTTTGCAGTTTCGCCATCGATCTGATCCACTTCTGCTTTCGCGGCCTTCGTTTCGTCTGTTATCTTCTTTACTAGCCAACCAAGGTTAAATTTCTTAGATGGGGAGTTAAATCCGGTTGAGAACGCAAGGTTGCAAAATACAGAGGGTAGTTTCCACATATCAGTTAGTTTTCGTATAAGAGTTGTAATTGCTTCCTTTTTTGTGTAAAATTATAATTTGGAAAAGAGATCAGAAATTCTACATTCACAAAGTTTTCGGCCAGCAATATTTTTTTTCTTTATGAAAGATTATTCCCTTTGTTAGGTAATCAGGTTTTTCAGTAGTTGCCGAGAACGCAGCCAGAGTAATAGAAATCAAGAAATGTTGAATGATTTGCATCGTACTGATCTTGAGCTTGTGAGTTGATGAAGTGTTGCTTGATCTATAAGTTTTGTTAGTTTAGAGTTGTTAATTGAGTTTGAAATCATTAAAGTTTGGAGTCAATAAATAGTACTTTAAATGGCCATTTTTACAACATGAAAATTGGCGTTTGTTTTCTGGTAGCTTTGTCTAAATTGGATTAAGTATTTCAGATCATGTGTTTTAACACTACTATTTTGAACTTTTTGGTTGTTTGTTGCCCGAATGGCACATTCTTGCCAAATATAAACGCATGGACAACGGCATAGACTGGGTTTTGTCCAGGACAGACCAGTGGTGAAGGAAATTTTAACTGGTGGTTAATGGTGTTGCTCGTTGTGATATGCTCTTTTGTAGCGCTTGTGGCAGTACGTCTCCTTGTATCCTACTACTTGATTCGTGACGCCATAAAAAAGGCTTTGAGAAGTCCTGAAGAAAATGCAGAGGTTGATCAAGTGGAACTAGACGTGAATCAGTAGGCGAATGTTGGAGAATAATGAGATGTTGAGTGCTTTGAGATTTGAACTAAATTTAGCTACTTTTAGTTTGATCCAGTGGTTTTCTAAGACTTAAGCATATCCGTCCACGCACTGTCTTCTGCCAACTGGCTTTCTATTGATTGCATGCTTTCTAGCATTTTTTAAATTCATTTGTGAAGGCGGAGTGTTTAAGTTAGCGGTGATCTTTTGAATACAATTTAAGTTCTCGAGTTTTTTGTTATATAGTGTTGATTGTGATTGCTATTGAAGTGAGCGTGCTAAAATTCTTATAGTCCTTATGTATTGCATGTTATTTCTGTGAGTTCGTGTTGCAAGTGATTGAGTGATGCTAGTTGTTAGCTTGAGTGTTAGCTTGAGTGTCAGTTTAAGTGTTAGCTTAAGTGTGTTGTTTAGCTTAATTATTAATTGTGAGCTTGATTGTTCGCTTGAGTGTGCTGTTAGCTTGATTGTTAGTTGTGAAATGTTTTATTCCTTCACTTCAGTTTAACATGGAAACCAGAAGTGCAATCAACAATGTTATGACGACCTCAGCCATTCTAAAGCTTGCCAGGGAGAAGAAATAAGAATCTCGTGGTATGCGTCTGCTGCCGGAGAGAGAACATTGGCTTTTCTGTGAAAATGGATTCCCGGATCATCCATTTTTTCTTCGAGGGCCAAATGCTGAAGAAGAATTTCCTGGGACACTGAAGAGATGGGACGGTGGAAGGGTAAACCTACAGGACTTCCTTGCGGCTTAAGGAGATTTCAAAAGTGTGGACACACTCGGGTCTCTTCACCCTGAGGTAGTTCCCGAATTGCGTGCCTCATCCACTGTTTCGTTCGAGTTGCCACGAGAGAAGATCAGATTCCAGCCTTATCCACGTGGACGTGATGGGCTGCGCCTGTTTAGCTGCATGGGGGCCTTGGATTACCGGATCACACACCGAATGGGGCGGAGGAGAATCTATAGCTAAATTAATCAGTGGCTCCAAATTGTGGGTGATTGCTACCACGGCAACCGCCGCAAAACAATTACATAGGATTTCGACCTTCGCAGGGATGAGTGATTTCCTTAATCGCCAAAGAGAAAACACAATGAAGCGACGGGAGCAGCTGATGTATCATCTGGGCCAACCGGGTGATGTGATTGTTCAGCCAGCCTTTGCGACTGATTTCGTGGTCACCGATGAGACAATGACCGAAGATGGAGAGCTGTTACTGGCCCTCGTTACAGGGTTCGAGGGTTTAGATAACCGTGTATTGAACCGAGGTGTGCGACTGTGCGACGATTTCATCACCGGATTTGGCCGTTGTCTGGTTAAAATTGAGGTCACCCATCTCGGCTTCGCGTATTTTCTCCGCTTGCTGAAAGTTCGTGATTGCCGTAGATCTTTAAGTGACTTTAATCCCGACCAAGGCGGTTCGTTGGAAGATTCGCGGAAGGAGAGCGATATCACTACCCATTTTCATAAGAATGGCTACGATCTTCTACGAAGTTTGGGAGAGAAGCACGAACGAAGACCTACTGCGAAGAAAGCAAGAATTGCAAATTTACGACGCGACGCATGTTCAAGTGCTGATTTCAAATCCTCTATTGCAGAAATCACTGACCTGGAGCTTAGAACCTGGCCCCAATTGTGGAACGATGACATCAACTTGAGCAGTTTACGTCGACTTTGACAGAGGGTAAGTTTGAGATGTTTTTAGTTCTATACTTAAGTTTTAATATTTGTAATATCGTTCAAGCTATGGTCAGCTGTGTGGTGTTCCTATTGGGCGTTACTAGTAGCCAATGGTAGTAGAGCATTGTGTTTAGCTGATTTTGTTGCTGATAATTCACAGTGGCTTCAGATTGGTGTAACGAGGTGTAAAATGTCTTTTATTGTTTAACCAATTTTTGAGGTTTAAGTATTGATTTCAAATTTTTGAAGACCATTATCAAAATTCCGTTTGCAATATTTTTTGTGCAAGGGGTTATTGGGCGGCCCTATGCCAAGTTTCAGTTTTTCCATACTGTGGTTCAAGAAATGGATAAGTTAGCAATTTTGGTTCACATTTCGGCGCATTTTGTGATTTGACCATCTCGATAGGTTTTTTCGGCATTGATTTGTTCCACAGGCCTGAGATTTGGCATGCGTTGAGATCTTAAGCAGTACTACAAAAAATGATGAGGCTATGCTGCCGAAAAAAATTTCAATTTTGAGTTTTGGTCTGAAAACCACCAAAGAACACGTGTATATTGGGTCAATGTTTTCTTCGCCAAACGTTTGTGTTTTTTCAACACAATTGCATTTGGGTAAAATCTGGTCTAACAGTACGATTAATTAGGCCAATATCTAGTCCGGTGCCAAATTCTGGGTGCCCAGGGGGTCAAGTTTTAACTCTACAAAGTTTAGGGCTGAAAATGTCGTTGTTTTGCCATTTTTTTGTTTTCTGGCACTTTTCACTATTTTAATCGTTGTCTGTCGGATCTAACGCCTGCTAGAAGTTGTTTGGAGCTCATAGGCTTTCCGTGATTACCAATTTTTTATTCTAGCTTCTTTGGTTGAGTTGTGGCACTTAATTGAAAGTTGCAAAATTTTTGTTCTAAGTTTTGTCCTTTTTTCGACCTATTTAGTTTTCGATGTTATTCTGCCAAAGGAATGTCCAAAAGTGGTGCAAAAGTTGTATGGGCTTGAGGGGGGGGGGGAGAGAGAGTGTGGTATTTATGGCCATTTTCGGTTTCTAAATTCAATTATTTTTGGGGGTCCTGTAAACTGAAATTTTTTTGTCAATGTTGGCACTTTTTCTTATTTTCAAACTCGAATTTCTAGAACTTGCTTGCTCTCGTAGTGGTCTAGGTAGTGTCAAATTTTTGTTTGATGGCTAAATAAAAGATATCCATGCTAATTTTTGTAATAAATGGTTATGGGGGTGTTGTGAAATTTATCAAAATCAGGCGGATCACTGTTCACTCTCTGAGGTAATCAAGGCCTTTTCCGACTTTTGGGAGCACTAACTCAAAAATACTATAGTATTGCATGGTTGTTTTGAGCGTCTCTAGTGCTAAGGAAAGCGCGTAGTAGTTTGTGGTATCATGGGGTATGTTTTTTGTAACTAGAGGGAAGAAAAACTTTTGATGTTCAGCGTCGAAATTAGTGATGACTGAGCCGATAGGCATTTTTAGATGATTTTTCGGTTTAATTTGGGCATATGGATGTTTTCAACGTATTGCTGATTGCAATTTAGTGTATTTAGTGTTAGTGCTGGATACACAGTGTGCAAGAGTATTTTGAATATTGTGGATGTTTCCCTTGATTTGAATCACTGTCGCTTGTCGTTTACTTTGTACTGTGTTTAACTCGGGACTTTTGCTTCTTCTGTTTCTACTACTTGTTGTTTCTTGCATGTAGCTAGACAGAGAGCTTCCTTGCTGGTGTCGGAGAATGCTTGACCTGGTCGGGTTTTGTTTCCCTTGTAGGTGTTCCAGACTTTTCGGATCGTTGAGCTGATTGGGTAATTGCTGCATTTTTCTGGTCTCTTGTCAATGTTGGGTCAGAACTGCTGGCCTGTGTGGTTTCAGGTGGTTGGTATGGGCCAGTAGCTGCATTTGCAGATGGAGAGTACGTCGACGTAAAACTTGTGTCGAAAATGAGACTCGTTTTGGTGCTTGAGTTGTAAGCGCTTGTTGGTTCAGTTGGTGTTGGTTTCGGATTCTTTGACTTTGTCTTCTAGTTTGATGTTGTTCACCCACTCGATTTGGTTCATCATCACTGTTGGGAGAGCCTACTACTGGGTTACTTATTTTTGTAGCTGGTTGGACAGTGTTTTCAGCTTCTTGGTCTTCTTCAGAACTTGAATCATTATTCAGCCTCGGATGCCCTCCTGTATTTTCGGGTGGTGGCGGTGTAATTATCGGTACCCTGGCTTGTGCTGGCTGAGGAAAAATTAAATCTTCGACATGCCTGTCAAATACCTCTGGTTCTTGTTTGTCGTCTCTGAGGGTAGAATCAGGTACAAACTGTTGTGGATCAATCGCCTCAAGATCTTGCAAATCATCTGGTTGTTTCACTGGTCTCAGTCGGATCCTGTCAACACATTGTGTGAAGATGGTTCCAACTTTTCTGACAATGTAATTTGAGTTCGTAAGAACTCTCTCGAACTTGTAAAGTGGAATCCACACTTGAACTGCTTTGTTGATTTGAGTCTGTTGTGAAGTCAATTTTGGATTGAGCAGAAGGTTTGTGCAGTTGTATTGGTTTCGTTTCTGCTTTCTTGTCATAGTAGTTTCTCTATCGGTGGTACGATTCTATAAGATTGTTCTTGTTTTCTTCAAACTTTGTCAACCTTGCATCTTGTAAAGATACAACAAAATCCGCGTTAGCTGATACTGATTCCATTGCTTTTCTTGAGAATCTGAGGTCAAATGGTTTAACTGGTTCTCGTTCATGGAAAATTACAGTTGGGCTGCATCCAAATTATGTATGATACGACGTGTTATGAATGAAAGCCGCCAACTGGACATAATTATGCCAATCTTTCCATTGTTCGCTCTGATTTAGTTTGAGTATGCGTTTCAATGGTCCGTGTGGTCTTTCTACAACAACATTTGTTTAAGGATGTTTGAGTGATGCGTGTTTCAATCTGACTTCAAGGAGTTTTGTCAGTTCATCTATAAGAGATGATGTGAATGACGTTCCCAGGTCGGAGAGAGTTGTTTCGGGCAGGTAACTGTGGTTAAAAAAATCTTTACGAGTTCTCTAGTGACTGTGTCAGCGCTTCCATTGTTCAAAGGGACTGCAAACAGATATTTACTGAATACGTCAATTCCGCTCAGGACGTTTTTATAAACAGGGGAGTTAAAAGTTCCCACAAGGTCGATTTGTAGTTGCTCACCTGGAACTGATTGGAGCGATGGTATTGGCTGCAATTGTGGCTTGAGCGCTGGCTCTTTTGCGGTTTTGAGCTGGAGACATGTTAGGCAATTTTTCACCAAATCCACGAGTTGTTCTGTAAATCCAGGAAAGTAGAGTCGTCTTCCGAACTCTTGAATTGTTGCTGTAATGCCTCTATATCCTGCTGTCTTTGAGTTATGAATTCTGTAGAGAACCTCTTTCCGTAGGTGCTGTGGTACGCAGTATTGCCGATAAAGAACTTTTTCGGTGTCATCATAAATTAGTCTGTAAAGGATTCCGTCTTCTACAACAAGTCTCTGCATGTGCTTGTAGTACTTTCTGAGATTTCTTGATGCATATGTCAAATCAACTACTGTGCTGTGTTCTTTAAATTCAACAGTCTTGCAAATTTCCTCGTTTTTCAGTTGTTCTGCTTTCTCATGAAATGACTGGTTTCAAACCAAAATGCCATTTAGGCTGTCTGCTGGGTTGATGTATTCAAGCATGTTCACCTGTGGTTTGTACAGCTTCACTAAGCCTTTGATTTCGTTTTCAATATTACTCATTTTCAATTGGTATGTCTCGTATAGACCACACCGCTTCAATTGATTAATGAACGCTTCATTTTCCGTCTTTGACTCAAAAAATTCGTCCACGCATTCAATTGAGTTCAAGTCTGTATTTGGTATTTTTGCTTCTGTGTTTGTTTCAATATCTCTCACTGTGATTTTCTCGTTTAGTTTCAAAGAGACCGTTGAGGTTCTGTCAGCCTCAACACGGTAAAAGAAATCTGCTGCGTAATTAGCTTTTCCAGGTATATGCGCGATCACAAGGTTGAAAGAGAGCACGCTGTCCAAACATTTGGATAACAAGGGTGGTATAGTCTTTGATTGAAAAAATTGATTTAGGCTTCTGTTGTCTGTCAGTACTACGACTGGATGAGTGGATTCCCAAATAAAGTGAGCAAAGTGTTCAAGAGCAAATTAGAGAGCGAGAAATTCTTTATAATGGATGGAGTACTTCAACTGCGGAATCGTGAATGCCTGACAGCCAAATGATACTGGTGCATATTTCTTGGTTTCCTTCTTCTTGTTTTCATCCAAGTAGTCTTCTACCATTAGAACGAAGTCAGCAGCATAGTAGCTTGCGTCATAAAGCAAAATATATTTCTGACCAGGTTTTGCAAATCTTAATGTCGTTGTCGTAGATTTGAGCAGATCGTTTTTCATGGTTGCCATCGCTTTCCAATGTGTTTCGTCAGGTTCAAGTGTTGAATCTTTCTTTAGCATCCTTTGGAAGGGTATCAGTTTCTCTCCGAGGTTTGGAATGTAGTTCCTAAAGAAACGAAGAAAACCGATGAGTAATTTAACTTGTCTCGTTGTCTTTGGTAATATCACTGTTCCGAGAAATTTCTTGATCTTTAGTGATTCTGGTGATATGCCTTCTTTCGTGATTACGTTTCCCAAAAATTTCATTGAACCAGTTGCAATTTCGCATTTTTGCGGTGACAGTTTCAATCCTGATCTACGTGTGCAGTTGAAGATGCGTGTCAATGTTGGGATCAGGTCCTCGAATGAGTCTACTGCACATCCTATGTAGTCCATGAATTGAGTGCATAAATCTGCTGCTAGACATGGGTCTAGGTAGTGTCGGATAAAAGAATTGAATCCGGTTACTGACTTACTAAGTCCTTGAGCAAAACATTTATAAGCATAAGTTCTTGATGAGAAATTAAATGCCAGGAGTTGTACTGAAATTTCGTCTGCCATTTGGACACAATGATATGCTTGAGAGCAATCCAATTTTGTGAAGTAGGTTTTTCCTGCAAAGTGATTCGTTGCATCAGTCATGTTTGATATCGGGAAGTTTGCGTTCAGGTAGTCATTTTTTAACAAGTGGTTCACTATTCTCAGATCAATTAAAAACCTTAGTCGTCCTGACTCTTTTCTATGTGCAAACAACGGGCTGCTGTATTTCGATTGTGGCAATGTTATGATCAGGCCGTAGTAGTGCATTAGAGCTCGCTCAAGATGCAATTCATCACGCAGGTGAATCGGTGTTGGTGGACCTTGTATATACATTGGCATTGAGTGTTCTGGTGTCAATTTGATTTTCATTTCTGTATTGTATCCCACGTCAAATCTGTGTTTAGCAAATATATCGCTATACCCCACTAATTGTGACTCTACCTGTTGTTTTTCATCTGTATTCAAGAGTGATTGAGTCCATTGAAACTGGGCAAGAAATGTATCTCGGTCGTCAGGATTTTGTTTTGGGTCCATTGACTCTTTTTGTTGAAGTGCTGCTATCTGATCATAAATTTGTTTTTGCAGTGCTGGTAAATTTTCTGGGCTATCACAAGTTTCGGGCGTTGGGACCCAAAACGAAGCATAATCTGGTGGTGGTCGCGGTGGCTGATTTTCGCCTTTTCGGTCTGAGTCTTTTATTAGATGATTGATTTCTGGCATGAAATTGTCACTGTTGCGAAATTTCGCAAGTGCTATGAGTTCTGTGATTACTTGAATTAGTTTGTCTGCTTGATCTAATGATAGAATTTTCCTTTTGTAAGAGTTATCGGTTGATCAGTTATATTAAGCGCTGCAATGAAAATTGTGTTGTTGTCTCCTATTGTGCTAAGTGACGACGTAAGTGCTAAATCAGTTTCTCGTTCTAAGGTCTCGCATGGCAGTACTAAACCACTGTATGATTTGAGGTTCTCAGTGTGATTTGAGAAAGTACATTCAATGATTGACTGTTTGTTTGGTTGGATTACATGCTTTTTTGTTGAGTACACTGGAAGTTTTTTGGCTCGAATAGCTCTCCGTTGTTCATTATGTGGTTTAATTTCATTTATTGATACCGTGAGATCTGGAAACTGGAGCAAAGAACGTTTGCGAATTTTTGTTATGTCGTTCTTAATGAAAAACTCGTTCCTCAAAATTATTGAGTTTGATTTTGGGAGCACAATAAAAGAATCAGTAGATGTTACGTGAGCTAATTTAACAAAACTGGAGTTGATACCTCAACTGATTGGCCTCCTGCCATTTTTACATGTTTCCACTTAAATTGCTCCGTTTCAATGTGTTTGAAAAAATGTTTATCTTTCTTCAGTTCCTCAAACTGGCTCTTGCCTATTACATTTGCACAAGCGCCTGTATCCATTAAAGCTCTGCGTGATAAAAGGGGTGAAAAGCTTAGCTTAATATAAGATAAAATGTTGTCTTTAGTTGAGATTATATTGTTAAGGTGAAGTGTTTGTATATAATTGTTTTTGGTTTTTTGTGAGAGCATTTTATTTTTGTTTATTTTGTTGGGTGGTGCATCTAGTTTTTTAGCTGGTGTTGAAAAGAAAAGTGGTTCCTCGACTGTTAGGTTGGTTGTACGCTGAACACTGACTTGAGGTATACTTCGGGTATACACACGTGTAACAGAAGACCCGACATCCTCTTGTTACTGGCATGTATGGTCCCCTCGTTAGTCTGACGCCTTGTTCTTGTTGTTTGTATCCGTAGGGACTAGTTGCTCTCGATTGTCTGAATCCAAATTGTTGACGAGGTTGGTATTGTCTGGGATGAACAGATTGTTGAAAGCGCGGGTTGAATGATCCTCTGTTCTGTTGTCGAAACTGAGGCACTGCATAGCTGTTCGCTGGATAGTATGGCCTTTGTTGGCTCATCACTGGGTTTATATGTGGTGACTGAGATGCTGGTTGATATGCTGTAATTGGTGCGCCCTAGTTGCTGTTCTTGATCATTTCATCCATTGATTGCAGTCTTCTCTCCATTGACTCCTGATTTGCGTTAATTTTATGGAGTGCATTAATCAAGTTGTCAGACACTGTCTTACTGACTTCGTTAAATCCATCCTCTGGGTAATCTTCTTTTCTACAAAGGTCCCTCATTGTCATTTGTTGTCGCGCCAGAGTACAGAGTTCTTGTACTGCTGCATTTGGCGGTTGCTCTATCAGCTTCGATCTCAACCACGCTGGCATTGCTTTTTGAAAGATCCTTTTAACTTGTGCATTCTTAAAATCTTCTGACAGCCTGTGCTGTTTCCGAATCAAATCGTGTTTGCTCTACCCCTGGATCTGCTGCACCTGGGTTGAGGGGCCACAGTTGGAAGTACTGGCGTTGGATATGCTCGGATTGCTTTGGTCTGGATTGTTACCAAGAAGTTTTCGGGTGTGTCTGTCTTCGGATTAAATCTCAGTTTCTCGAGGTTCCAGACGTGTACCTCTTGTAGCTGCACGTTACAGAAATGATTTCTCAATGCTGTGAAACTGAGATCTACATCATTTCGAGTGGCTTGTGGTAGGGTCTAGAAGAATCGTAGGGCTGGCCCTCTAAGGTGCAGTTGGAGAAAATTTGCTCGCTGATTCGCGGGAATTGCTGCTACATCAACAAATCCTCTGAAAAGTTGTTCGAACTGTCTGAAGTTCTACTTTTCTTTGCCACTGTAGGGGTCGACTGTTATCTGCGCTTGCGCGGCCATTTAGATCACTTAGTTCTAGTCTACATTTTATTGTAAGCGCCGTTTAACTAAATGGGCGAGCGAATTTGTGATGACTGAATGAATAATAAATAGCACTGAAATGAAATATAAAGCACCTTTATATTATTAGTTTAGTGGGAAGTTCTTACGGGTTTTGAAGTTACAGATTTTGTAGTTGATATCTCAAGTTTCACTTCTGGGCTCGGCTCGTCGTCGCTGTCTGGTTTTTGTCAGCTAGGGTCCCTTCTGCTCAGTCGTCTAGTTGGAGTCGTCATGTTGGAGGTATAAGGATTGGCACTCTTTCATTTGCAGCATCGCTTAAACTTTGGCTTGTTGGAGGCTTTCGTTAAAATTTAGAAGTATTCGAAAATTGAATAATAACAAATTCTTTATGATGTTCTTCTACATAAAAGTCGAATGGGAAAGAAAGAATTTGGACAGTACTGTCTATCTTGGTCAGTTGTTTTGAATTTCTGCAGTTTGGTAACAAGATCTGGTACTGGTGCATATTCTGTCGAAGTTTAACAAATCGTCTCCACTCCTGTTACCATGTAATACTCCAGTTTTGGCTACAAAAACTTTTCCTTGAAGGTTTTATTTGTTGTTTAGTGGTCTAAGAACTTCGGAGAAGGGTCGACGATTTCGTGTGTCTCATTAGCCATTGTGACGCAAATTTATCCTCATAGGCGTTCAAACGTTTCATTCCGTCCTCATTTAACTTGGGCAACTAAAATGTGAAGAACCTTTTAATACACAACGTTCGACCAGATCATCGGAAGTTCGTTGTCTGTTTTTTAAGGGTACATGATAATGCGTAGCACTCTTCCAGGTCAAGATTGTACTCTTTATCTTTGCTCGTTGATTTGCGGGAATTGCTGCTACATCAACAAATCCTCCGAAGAGTTGTTCGAACTGTCTGAAGTTCTACTTTTCTTTGCCACTGTAGGGGTCGACTGTTATCTGCGCTTGCGCGGCCATTTAGATCACTTAGTTCTAGTCTACATTTTATTGTAAGCGCCGTTTAACTAAATGGGCGAGCGAATTTGTGATGACTGAATGAATATTAAATAGCACTGAAATGAAATATAAAGCACCTTTATATTATTAGTTTAGTGGGAAGTTCTTACGGGTTTTGAAGTTACAGATTTTGTAGTTGATATCTCAAGTTTCACTTCTGGGCTCTGCTCGTCGTCGCTGTCTGGTTTTTGTCAGCTAGGGTCCCTTCTGCTCAGTCGTCTAGTTGGAGTCGTCATGTTGGAGGTATAAGGATTGGCACTCTTTCATTTGCAGCATCGCTTAAACTTTGGCTTGTTGGAGGCTTTCGTTAAATTTAGAAGTATTCGAAAATTGAATAATAACAAATTCTTTATGATGTTCATCTACATAAAAGTCAAATGGGAAAGAAAGAATTTGGACAGTACTGTCTATCTTGGTCAGTTGTTTTGAATTTCTGCAGTTTGGTAACAAGATCTGGTACTGGTGCATATTCTGTCGAAGTTTAACAAATCGTCTCCACTCCTGTTACCATGTAATACTCCAGTTTTGGCTACAAAAACTTTTCCTTGAAGGTTTTAATTGTTGTTTAGTGGTCTAAGAACTTCGGAGAAGGGTCGACGATTTCGTGTGTCTCATTGGCTAGTGAACTTAGCAAATGAAAGAAGGCTTGAGAGAAAAGAATCAATTTTGCTCAACTTGCTCTCACTAGTGCTGCGGTGCCTACTGAGAGCTCTCTCTTTTATAATTGTTTACAATATATTCAAAAACAATTATGTTCTAATAGAATAACAACATCCTGCCTCAAATATTAAAATCCCGCATATTGCTTAAAGATAAGTACTTGTAGGCTACTAGATAATGTACTCTCTAGGCTCATTATTCATAACACAAAGGGATTTACATAGGTCTTTCGAAAACTCCTCTGTGGAAAGACCCGCAGATCCTTGAATTTCAAACGCTAAAGGCTGGAACAAGTAAATTTTTTCAACAATTTTTATATACTTGTCATTCTTTCTCTCCTCGGCTTCCGCTGCATCAATTCCAGGGCTATCAACAAAGCCAGCAGACAAACGACTGGGAGCCAAAACATCCACCACAATTACATCCCAAAAATATGTTTGCCTTGTTTCCAGCAAACAAGAGTCATACTATCCGGTCTTTTGCTGTCGGTTCTTTAGAGATGAGCTGGTTCTAAGTTAGGGGGAACACGAAAAGAGGCTAAAGTTTGTTTAAATAGGTGGTTCAAATGAGCGTGACGTGAGAATTTCCCTGCACTCATTACACAAGAAAGCCCATGCAGACCCGAGGCTTCCAATTTTTTCACCACACAACACAAAAAGGAGGTTCACAAATTTTCTCAGCCCTACAGGATTTCCTAAACTGTTGATTTGACAACTTAAGGTTAATGTTTTTGCGAGGTATCACACTTAGCCATTGTGACGCAAATTTATTCTCATAGGCGTTCAAACTTTTCACTCCGTCCTCATTTAACTTGGGCAACAAAATGGGAAGAACCTTTTAATACACAACCTTCGGCCAAATGATCTGATGTTCGTTGTCTGTTTTTTACGGTTACATGATAATGCGTACCACTCTTCCAGGTCGAAATTGTACTCTTTATCTTTGAACTGCCTTGTGCCTAATGCTGAAGCTAAAAAGTGGTAAAAGCCAGTAGTTGCGCAAAAAAACACCTAAACCACTCTGTGAGCACGAAAAAACTGACTGAGTGAACAGAGTATCAATGAAAAACACATTTTTTACTTCAATTAGAGTTTTTTTCAAAATATCACCATAATGTTTCAGTAGGCCTTTTTCAGCAAAACAGGTGCTTGTTCTCCAAAAATATAACACTTTGGGCAAGCTAAAACATTTTCGCGGAAGACAAAAACCATAATGTGCGTCTATATGCTCAACAGTGTCTGATATTTCAAGTTCTTCGATTTTAGCAGACAAAAGTTCGCGCTTAACTGTATCTCCAAGCAGGGCACCCCAAAGAACAAGCTGGTACTTCGCTGTCACTTTTATACACGGACGCACTTTTTGAAATTGCTGCAGATTTGAGTTACCCTCCGTGACAGTAAGATTTTCCCCAAAACAGAGCTCACATTTAGCGAAATTTAGACTCAATTGAAGATTTTTTTAGAGCTCGAGTTACCATTATTTATTACCATTCAATAATTTTCGACTGCATGTCATTCACAAGTACTTGAATTGTCTCTGCAGATAAGAGGGTCTTCAGGATCCTCCTGTTGCGTCCTTTTTTCAGATGAGATGAATGTATCGCCGTAAATTAGGAAACCAGGCTTGCTGTAGGCTGAAAAGGCAAAAAGATACACACTGGGTCTTATAGATGTTATGCTTTTGTAAACGTCTTACTCGCTGACTATAAACTCCATGTTTTCGATGGAAGGAAAATTTATAGAACTGCGCTTTGGATGTTTAGAAAGCAATTCACAGTTTTCATTGTTACATGATGCAAAACAATACATCAGAGCTAGCTGATTGTTTTCCCGCTTTGACATTGCTTTCATCTAATTTAGCTGAAATAAGTTTCATACGCTTTTCAAAGTCCGAGTTGTTTTTTAACTTGAAGTTCATTGTATCAGCAGTCGGTAAGATCAGGTTATTGCTTTGTACTTTTTATTTGATTACAAAACTGATACTGTTATTTTATTCCCGATCTTTAGGGTTGACACGAAAAAGACATGATGGCACTAACAAACTAAACCAACTATGACACACAATCGGGACTCCGAATATATCATTAGTTTTTTCGTTTAAGCTGTTGGTCACAGAAGCACGTGAATCTTTAGGAACTCTTTTCAAAAACTCTAGCCTCTCACTTTCACAGAGATTTAAACTTATGCAAACACCATGGTATCAAGTTTTACAAAAATTGATTTGAATCCAGTTGAGAATTCCAGATGCTTTAGAGCAATTTTCGGCGTTGCACAAAAAATTATTTCTCTTTGGCATCACTAATAAAAGAGACAGTGTTTGAAAGTGTCCTAAAAAACTTATATTACAACAGAGAGATCATATTTAGCACAAATTTGTTCTGGAGTGATATGCCGCACAATCTTGAACCATCATCGAACAGCATAATATCTCTTCCAGGCCAGAAATGACTGTTTGATTTCAGAGTTGAATGGAAAAAGCAACTGAATTTTGATATTTTATAAATCAATTTAGTAAACGCTTTTAACCAGAGAGTAGGTAGTAATGCAATGCAAAAAGTGGTAGAGCAACCAATATTCTATGTTTTAAGAAAGACTCTTGTTTCTGATTTGAGATTTTTCAGCAATATAGTAAAAAAAATCTCCCTTGCCGTCAAAAGGAACGTCCTCCAGTTGATAAAATCAATTTGCAACTGTTAAATGCAGTCAATCGATTTGCAGGTTTTTAACCAATATACTTCCACGTGTGAGTAATTGTGCAATTATTGAGTCCCATTGGGTTGCTAAAACGCGCAATGGGATTAATATCGTTTGATGTGTCTGTTCCTATTTTAACTGAGTCGATAATATGTCTTTTTGTCTGGTATCACATTATACAACTCTAGTTATCAAAACACGTCAATGTCTTTGCTGTACATACCTGGTGAGTGAAGATTATTTAACTGGATGTTGTTTTTGTTGAAGTAGGTGATTTTCAACTCGGCAGCTGAGAAGAGTTATTTTTCTGGCTAATTTTAAGATGTGTGCCAGTTACTTCTGTACTTATTACAATTGCAAGCAATTTGCCAATTGCAAACATATTCGGTAAAAACTTTTTTATGTACCGTAGGGTAGACACAAAGGACGACAAAACAATTCTACAACAGGATGTCAACTTCCTTGAAAACTGATTGCGTGGAAACTCTACTACAATATTACGAAGAAAAATGCGTCCATTTGCCAATCACCAGCGTCAAAGTTTTGTCAACAACCAAGTACGCCCAAATGGTGTTAATTTGAAAATAGCGAACGCGGAAAATGATCTGGGTGTCTGGATAGACAACAAACCAGACTGACAAGCATATCATCATCCAATTTAATGCAGCCAATGGAATCATTGCCATAATTAAAAACTGATTCTGCAACATCTTAGAAGAGATTTTCAGCAGTATTTGCAAGTCGGTCATTCGTCTTCATCTTGAATATTGCATTCAAGTTTGGTACCTGCACATCAGAAATACTATCAACCTGATCAAAAATGTCTAAAGGGGAGCCACAAAATTAGTCAACCAATTGAGAGAACTGGACTATGAATCGAAACTTAGGGTACTGAGTCTTCCAATCCTTGCCTACAAACGGAAAAGAGGCATCATGATAGAAATGTACAAGCTAACAAACCAGTTTTACAATAGTAGTGCAAATGACAAATTTTTTGAGCCCTACGCCAGAATCTTTTAAGGGAACCAGAAGAAAGTGATGTCGAAGAAAGCAGGAATCGAAAACAAACGGAACTGCTTCACTGTGCGGCGACTAAAGACTGGAACTATCTGCCAGAAGAGGTTGCGTCCAGCCCCAGTCTAAACATCTTCAAATGAAGACTAGACAGGCGCTAGACTGACCTCTATACAATCATTTGAAATCTCGAATGGCACGATGGAGCTGGTTCCAGAGGCAAAGCCTCTCGATCGGAAAATCTTACCTGACCGGACCTGACTTTTT